>NW_028288599.1:600000-796666 GCF_059628265.1 Tinamus guttatus | reverse complement strand
TGGAATCCAGTTGGTCAATAAAATCAATGGAGATGCAATGCCAAATGCTTTGGTGATTGAAAGCTCGTGGCAATGAATTCTAGTCATTGCTTGGCACGACCACCTAACTAATAAATCAAATGAATAAACTAGAGCAATAGCAGCTACATACGTGCAATTAAGAACTGAATTAAGTCCAGTGAGGACCATTGCCATGGGTGAGGTGACTGCATTGAGGAACTGGATAGATTTGGCTCAGTGTTGCAGACAATAATCATTATCCACGATTTTCTGGGCTAAAATACTTCATATTTCTTTCTGTAACTGTCTATATCTCATTTTCATTTCCTTGTGTAGAATATTTATGCCATGTTTACAAATGGAAGTATGAGTCATTATCGAATGGATTTTCACTCGGTGTTTTTCTGGTATTTTCTATAAAATAAATGGTTGCAGCTGTCTGTGTAGAAAGATTCAAATCATTATGTCTTTTGCTCCATTAGTACTGAATAACTTGGGAAGATAATGAGGCATGTATAAGTTTATGTTTTTCCTCTTGATGATACATTTAGAATTTTTAAATGTGAAAAAATAGCTTTTTCTCTCAGTTAATGCACGTCACGTATTCGTTATTAGGTTTTTATACATTCAGAGATAAATATTTTGTCAATATTGTCAATAACTTTAAATTGTTGATAAATATTTTGAATAAAGTACAGGCTGCAAAACAGATCTGTGGACTCTGGTTTCCTGAAATGGTCTTTGATAACAAAAATAAACACACTTTGAGCTTTTCAAAGTAGGAAATTATCTCCAGTGGAGACAGAAATGCTGTTGCATTGGTTGAAGTGGTTGTTGAAAAAATCGTATTTATTCTTTTTGACAAGTTTTCAGGAAGAAATCAGTGAGTAAGACTTTTAATGCTTCTATTTCTCTCTTTCATTTACATTATATATGAAATAGAATATCACTAAAAAATAACCTGCACAGATAGGTGCAATTTCCCATTATTCCAAAAACATTATCAATGTCAGATTTACCTGCAGATTTAATTTCTGATTTGGAGTTGTTTAAGTGTAATGTGTAAGTTTAAGTGTAATGTGTAATTAAAAGGTACTTGCAGTGAAAAACACTCTATCAATTCAGTGAAAGTAATTAAACTCCCTGCTTGTGTAATTCACAGCCTTTCACAACTCTCTAGCATTTCCCTTTTATATAAGACAACAACTGAGTCACAGACTTCAACATATTTCACAGTAAACTCATTTGGTGCACGGCCTCTGTCTTCCTTCTGACCATGGTCATAAGATGATTTACACCCAATTAAATGTCTCAGTCTCTGAATTAGATATTCATTACACACCTCTGATTACTGCATACAGCCAAATTGCATAATGTTTTCATAAATCTTGTTTGAATGACTGTGTCCTTGAATTAAAAAAAATAATAATAATGTAAAGCTTAGTCCTGCCCTTTGCTATGTTATACTTGACTGCACGCTTTGGGGAAGATCAGTGTCTGCTTTCCCTGCGAGAGCTGGGGAGGTAACAGCCAAACAGTCAGGGTCATCCAGTGACTCAGGCGTTATTACACAAATAAGACAGCAGTTAAGGAGACAGAATTTAGACAGTTTATCCTGAGGTCAGTATTCCCTTGACATTTATTCTGGTTTCTTAATATTTATTTTGGGGCTAATAAGGTTTCTGCCCACACAAAGGAACTATTAGAAAACCTAAAAATACCATCTCATGCATGGCAACAGCCTGGCCCTGTAAATAAAGGAAAAGCCTATTTTTGTGCAAATTTATGGCAAGTGCATTGGCTATGAAGAGTAAGTTCTCATGTGTATCCACGCACGGCCGCAAAGCCATTGGAAACGGACCTCGGATGCAGAGGTCACCTAAAACTTCCCGTCTTGAGGATCCCGTACAGGGAGGACTGAGCTTTGAATGAAATAGCCGTGTGCTTCTTGTGTCAGTCGTGCCCGGTACATTTCCCAGAGACAGCCATACCGGTTTGCTGTGTTACGTAAAATCTCATTCCCATCACTTCCCAGTATGTTTCCAAGGGGAAGAACTATTAATATTCCCTGGTCGGATGCTGGGGGCTGAGCGATGCTGAGCAGTTATCCTGGGCTGGGGGGGAAGACTCGGAAACCCTCTCCGGTCACCAGAGCAGCGCAGGTAAAGCGACGGCAATTTCCACTGTTGACTTCCCAATTTTCCCCTGGTGCTATCCAGGGGAACAGTAAAGCAACTGATACCCAGCTCAAGAAACTAAAAAGTGTAGGTTAAACATTGCCTGGTGTTTAACTGGCAAAAAGTCTTTTCATTAGTATTTTGGAGGCTAATTTCATCTTTCTCTCCCAAACAGCCAAACTTCTGAGATAAATACGTAGCCTACATAGCTGCTCCATCGCCTGTTTCCCTTTGGGCAGCCTGGGCGGGTGCCAGCAGGACCACATTCCCGTTTATAAACTGCTGCTATACACTGGTCAGACTAATTTAATGGGAAAGTCGGTCTGCAGTGGGGTTTGCCTCTCTTGGGAGGCAGGATGCAGGCTGGCAAGAGCTCTGACTGGAAAACGGATTTCTTTTTTTGCCACAGGAGGAAACCACAATTTTTTGAGATGAAATACAAAAATGAGTGAGAAAGAAGACTCTTGTCTACTCCAAAGTAGCCAAACAGTTACAGTCCTTAATCCAGACTGAAGATAGAATAGGGCAGATTTTTATTTCTATAATTGCTGCATTCTTTTTCTGCATAAGAAAAAAAAACTGCATCAGATACTGAAATTATTTACAAATCTGGGTTAAGTTTGGTCAACAACATTTATCCTAGCAATGGATACACATTTTTTGGAAAAATTTATTATGATATTTCTTTCTTGTATTGCAAAACATAACTTTTGTTTTCATCTCTGAATGTTTCCTTCATTTTAAAATAATCCTAAATTTACAAAATTAGCCTGCTTAATGGGTTCAGTTCTGTCTTCCCCAAGACCCTACACACTGATTGCCAATTAAAACTATTTCAAGTGGAAAGCAAAGTATTTTCCTTCTCCAGAAACCTTCAAATTTCTGTTTTGGTTCAGCCCAAGCCAGCATTTCCCCTCTAACTGTTCAGCCAGCCTCTGGCTAAACAAGAAACCTTTTTTTTTTTAAATGTTTTTAAATATTCAGCTCTATGTGGTAGCCCTAAGGTCAAGGCCTATCCTGATGCGTAGTCATTCACAGTAAGGGCATCTGAACCCTGATTTCTCACCAGGCATCATCCCTGACATTGGTGTGTTTGCTTCATCAGTGGACTAAATTTCTCTCCTTTTAAGCAAAAATCTCTCCCTGGGAATGGTAGGTAGGGAGAACCATGCAGCAATAATGTGTTTTATTTCAGAAAGACTTAGAGCAGCAGTGGGAGATGCAGAAGACAGTCTCGGTAGCCATTAAACTAAAACCACTCATGGCAAAATACCCTCGCACTTAGGTGAGAGGAATTAATTGCCTCATAGACAGAAAGGATGGAGAAGATCTCACTTTCCTCCTGTGTAGGTAACAAAGAGGAATCAGGAAATGAGAATCTGGGAAAGAAATGCCCAAGATGCTGATTTTATTTTACTAAACTATTTCTTACAAGCTTTAAGTAGTATAGACCCTGTGCATGAGAATGAACTCATCACAGGGAAGGGATGCAACACTGGCCCTGAGTGCTTCTTATGATGATAAAGATACCTTTCAAAACAGGATTTATTTAGTAACAAGGCTGCACAAAGCTCCATTGAAATAGGAGCCTGAATCCCAGATTAATCTTGCAAAGTCCCAGAACCTGCCCTCTGCCAGAGGGAGGGAGGCCTGGTCACCCACACACTCAGGGTTTCCTTTCTCTTTTTTTTTGGAAGGCTTTCCCTGTGCTGCAGCACCCTGGCATTCCTGGGTGCTTCTCACTTCCTTGCAAAGGGGTGATCAGCAAGGATCACCCGTGTGGGGTGCAGAGGGACAGGCTGCCCAGGCACATCGAAGCCCACCTCGGTTTCAGGCCTGAGCAAAAAGCAGCTGCAGCTTCCCCAGCTCCAAGGAGAGGTGCTCATTCCTGGGTGCAAAAAGCATGAGCAAGTCCAAACAGATCTAAGCTATGCATGTGGCAGCAAGTTTATTTCTTTTTTTTTTTTTTTAATACGAACCTGGGCTCCTCTTCCATAGGGAAATTCTCTATTTCATCCCACATCTCCTAACCATCAGCCTGCAGGGAACAGGGCAGATTGGCAATGGTCTAATTCCCCTCAGGCTCTGGCTTGGCTCGTCCCCTCATGACAGCCTCCTCCATCTCCGGGTGTTAGAGACTGTTTGCTCCCTCCCTGCTCTGCTATTCTCTAAATCCAATTACAACTCTGTGTTGTTGTCAGCACTGCTTGAGTGCTTCTCTTTTCAGACAAAATACTTCCAGTTTTGTTTCCTTGCTCAGCGAAATGCTCTTATGCGATTCAGCTGCCTGCAGAAACTGAAAGGCAATGTACTTCTCTGCAAAAAGTTGGGGGAAATGTCATCTACTGCATGTTGCTCTTAATTACTGTGTCTCCGTGAATCCTGTACTTGGGCGTGAAGCAGACTGACAGAGGGATACTGCTGCTGACTTGCTCCGTGATAACTTTCAGCATCTCTTATAAATCATTATTTTACTCATTTGCGACTAACTCTGCTGTGCTTTCGGCTTGGTCGGACCAGCCCGAGCGTTGCTCCATGTTGCTTGTGTTCAGCACCCACTGCATGCTCCGCTCCCGCCCGGCACGGGAAGAACCTTCCTGGCAGCTATCATGTCCATGGCCCCATTTTCAGCATTTTAATGTTGTGAAGAAATTAGTTAACCCTGTACATACCACTCTGTGTGCACGGGGAGGACCGGGAAGGGATTTCTGTAATACATAAAGTTTTTACTTCCATCAGAGCTTTTGGATAAGCTGGTTTCTGGAGAAGAGGGGGAATATATGCTGGGAGCTGGTAAGAAGATCTGCGGGAGAAATACAAGTATGGATGATAATAACATGCAGCAAACCTGAACCATATACATTTCATTCCAGATACAAGGACCTCCAAGGCTAGTATCACCACCAGAGCTCAGCCAAGGGCAGAGCAGGAAAAATATCAAAGCAAAACAAGGATTTCCAGGTTCTTCTGGATGCCGCCAGCACAGGTGCCATTGTGGAGATGTCCTGATCTGCAGCAATCAGGCCAATGGGATATGCAGGTCCTGCAGGTTGAGAGGGGGAAAGAAAAGTGTCCAAAATACAAAGGCCATCAGAGACACAATGAGGTGAGGCAACCAGAGCAGATAAGACCTGGGAGTTTGTGTTATCATCACCTTTGTTTTTTTATGCTCTAATAAATAAAAGTCACTGGAGACCAGCACCATCACCATTCACAGACATAACCCATTCATGACCTTTCCTAAAAATCATTTTGTATAGACAAAGTTTCAATATCTAGGTTAGTAAAATGAAGAGTAATACAAAGCATGGGAATCAACAGTGAGAGCCTTTGGTATCTCAGCCTTTCTAGTCTTTGACTAGAACAAATGAGCACAGTATCCTGCTTTAGATTCATAATAATCTTAAGAGCAATTTTCTAGGGTATCATTTTCTTTTCTGATCTTTTTAAATTCATGAAATTTGTGAAATGCGAATTTCATTTTGGGAAATGCATTTATTTTTTAAAGCATATTTAGCTTGCTGAAACCCATGATAAAAAAAAAAGGAAAATCCAATTACATGCAACTGGTAGAATGTAATGAAAAATGCAGCAAATGATTTTTTCAACTCAACATCACAATTTCTGTTTTAACACACTCTGAATTGAATCTACTTATTGCAGCTTCAGATAAATAACATCATCTGTTTTGTGCCCACCGAATTTCCTTTGGACTGTCCTACAGCAGAAATAAAAAAGTAGAAAACGATACAGTGACATCTCGCTGTACAACCTGTTTATGCCATCTGCTCTGTTTAGCCTCATGATCGTAAGGGTCTTGGCCTTCAGGCACTTCGTTTATACAGTTAAGTATTTTTTTAATGCTTAATTCTTTAGAAAGTTGGGGTTGGTTTCAGGTCCGTATTAACACATCTGAACCTTGGATCTATGTGCATAGGACATCTTGGGTGATTTTTATGTGTGAGACCATTATGGTCAATGAAGAGCAGTCAATACAGCTAGTGAGCCTGGAGTGCGGTTCAAGTGAATAGCTTCCAAGAACAGGGAGTCAGGTTAGTTGTTCAGACAAGGGTCCTAGGGTATCCGGGACATTTGTGTGGCACTGACAGAAGTGCCACAGCACATAAATGACCCATCACCTGTTGTGCTGCTTACCAGGAGCCTGGCTGGGTACCAAGGATGTCTCAAATGCTAACAGCTGAATTGCCCCTTTACCTCTTATGTTAACACCTAGACATAGATGCATCATCTTAATTTAATCTTGACTTTTTTGTAATCACAGAATGGTTCAGATTGAAAAGGACCTCTGGAAGTAATCTAGTCCATCCCCCTGCCCAAGCAGAATCATGTCTAGATGGTTTTTGAGTATCTGTAAGGATGGAGACTCCATAATAACTCACTGCTTCCAGCTAAGTCATTTTGGTTTCTAAAATTTGGTTTTTCTTTATCATGTCTTGGTAAGGTTAAAATCTAAGGCAGTACCACAGTAAATAAAAAACTGCTCGAAGTCTGCTTCCTGTCAAGGGGCCTACTGTCACAGCATGTCTCACATCCAGGAAGGTAAGCAAGTAATCCTCAAAAACTGAATGTCTGCATCCAAAGCAGCTCTTGTCAATGGTCCCTGTCCCTTGCCATCTCCAGATCCACACCTGAGCTTTGGCAGAGGCAGTGCTCTCTGGGTCGCCATGGCTGATGGCCAGACTTTGGGCCTCTCTGTGCTTTGCTACTATAATTTTATCTACTGCTACTATAATTTACGGCCATAAACTGGAGCACCAAAATTTGCTAAGGAACTTCAGGAAAAATTTCTTAGCAGTGAGGGTGACAGAGCACTGTAACAGGCTGCCCAGAGAGGTTGTGGAATCTCTTTCTCTGGAGATCTTCAAAACCCGCTTGGACGCAGTCCTGTGGCATGTGCTCTAGGTGACCCTGCGTGTGCAGGGGGTTTGGACTAGATGATCTCTAGAGGTCCCTTCCAACCTTAAGGATTCTACAGTTCTATGATCTCCTGTTTAGAGTGGTGCTTTTTTATGTATACACTTCTTATGATGACATTTTTTAAAGCTAGAAGGAAATGTGATGGAAATTTTCTAAAGTGTGGGTGTTCTGTATAATAGAGGGAAAATCACAAGCATAGTGTGGCCTCATCTGCTGCATTTAAAGCAGAAAGCTCTCATAGATACTCCGCAAATGGAAACTTTGCTCAGCTAAGGCAGACTTGCGAAGTGAGGGAGTGCCAGGTTTTCTGAGAGCTTACTGGGTTTCGCCCTTTCATCCCACCTTGGCTTCACATTGTAAAAATGCAGACGCTTAGGAAATTGCCTCCAGGTGTTGAGTGATCAGAGTTTCACAAAAATAATAAACCTTAATCTGAGATAGATGACCTTGTTGTCAGCACAGGCACTCTCAGTCTGCAAAGGAGAACTGGAAAGGGTCCTTTTGCATTCCCGTGCTTGGTTATAGTGCTATTTCAGAGAGTCTCAAAAAGACTCAAGACTAAATCTGAGAAATGCTCATTTTATTTGGGCAAGAGTCTTGTGCTGGACACACTGGAGCTTTTTTGTGGAAATGTATGAGCTAATGCTAACCTTCCTAGTCCAGATACCAACTGCTTAATTACTCCTGATGCTGTGGAGTTGAGCATGGAGGAAAATGCCTGCTTCCGAGATGCACAGAGCTCATAGAGCGCACAGCAGCCTGCAGTGGAGACCTTGTCTCTCTTCAGTCTTCTTGTGAAACAAAAGCACTTATGCCTTCCGTCTTGACCTTCTTAACAAGGAAAAGGGAAGATAATTTCTATTTTTCTCTTGTAGGGTCTCTGTGGTTTGGTATATGAATGGTGATGAAGCCTGGAGATCTTGTGGTAGAAGATTGCTGTCATGGCAGTCCTTTGTCCCATGTCTCCCAAACTTTGCATAGGGGCATTGGTTAACCACAGGGGTTGTCCAGCAGTTAATGCCCACAAATGTCTTTATGGCCCATGCAGTATTTACTCTGCTCCCAAACCCAACAGTGATGAAAAGTACGCACTGTAGATACGGTGGCACTTTAGAATTGCTTAGGGAGTGCTAAAGATTTAGCCAAGAGTATTTGGGATTTTTCCTGATATAAAAAGCCTGAGAGTTACTATCTGTTTAACATTCAGGGTGCAAGAAATGCTTCCAGCACTTGGAAACATCAAAGAGCACCATCTTTTTGGAATACCAGAAAGAAGATACTAAATCTTAGTACAGACTTGTGCTCCTTGCATTCCTGTTACCCCAGACATTGAGGGGCAGCACTGTACATCATCACCATCAGCAGAAAAATGCATTAACTCAGTGCTGCTATGAGTAGTGAATGAGCATTGAAAAAGGAAGCAATGCTGACATTTAAAAGATCCCAGTTATTAGGCTCCTTGTTGCCTAATTACTAGGGCTGTGTGGGAAGCACTGCTTCAGTTTCTCTAGTATGGACACGACCAAAAGGAATACACTATCTGTAAGGAATGTCAGTTACTGAAGGAAACAATTACCCTTTCTGAATATTCAAAATATGTCAAAACATTCTTCCCTTTTCCCTTTTAGGTCTCATCAAAGCTGTGAGCGTGTCAACATCACTCCACCTACTCAGAGGCACTCTGGAATATCTGATTCATATGCAAGCCAAAACTTTTACAAGTAATGCTGGCAAAACTGAATTTTGCTAACCAAAGGGCGATGGACCAGGCCTTGGCTACCCCTCACAATGGAAAAAAAAAGGTGGGATAGTCCTGAAGGGAAGAGCTGGCATGGAGACAAGGCGGGGGTGGGCAGGTAGCCCTGTGCTGGAGAGCTTGCTGCTGCAGGAACTGCTGCAGTTGCTTTCAGCAGAGACCACCCAAAACTTTATTTGCCAGCAGCAGCCAGGTTGCCCTACCAGAATTCCCATAAGCAAAGCACGTGACATGGCTGGGGCTGTTGTGCTGCCTTTACAGCCTTTGTTACAGAAAGGCTCCCAAGGATTGTTCAGGAGTCGGACTATTAACCTCTAGTATTGTTTCATGTGGGCGCTAATGATGCCATGGGGAAAATGACGGATATCAAGCAAGACTTCAGAGCCCTAGGGATGGCCATCAAAGGTACGGGTGCCCAGGTAGTGTTCTCCTCTATTCTGTCAACAAGGGGAATGGATTCAAGGAGGAGAAGGCGGATATGGCAGCTCAAGCAGAAGGCAACGGTATACAGAATGTGGAAAAAAGGACAGGTCCCCTGGGAGAAATACAGGAACGTAGTCAGGGAATGCAGAGATGCAACAAGGAAAGCTAAGGCACGGTTGGAACGCAATCTGGTAAGGGACGTTAAAAATAACAAGAAAAATTTCTTTAAATACATTAACAGCAAAAGGAAAATCAGGGAAAACGTGGGTTCGCTGGCAGACGGGATGGGCATCCTGGTTACAAATAACACAGAAAAAGCAGAGTTGCTTCGGTGCTTCGGTGTTTACCAAGGGCAGCCCATTAGAGCCCCAGGCCCTAGGGACAAGAGAAGAAGCTGGTGGAGAGGAAGACCTGCCCTGGGTAGAGGAAGATTGGGTCAGAGAGCACCTAAGGAACCTCGATACCCACAAATCCATGGGCCCTGATGGGATGCACCCCAGAGTGCTGCGGGAGCTGGCAGAGGTCATATCTAAGCCACTCTTCATCATCTTTGAAAGATCCTGGAGAACAGGGGAGGTGCTGGGAGACTGGAAGAAGGCCAATGTCATGCCAGTCTTCAAAAAAGGCAAGAAGGAGGACCCAGGCAACTACAGGCCAGTGAGCCTCACCTCCGTCCCTGGAAAAGTGATTCAAAGGCTCATACTGGCCGTTGTCTCCAGGCACATGGAGGACAAGAAGGTGCTCAAGAGTAGTCAGCATAGATTCACCACGGGGAAATCTTGCTTGACTAACCTGATAGCCTTCTATGATGGAATGACCAGCTGGATAGATGAGGGGAGAGCGGTGGATGTCGTTTATCTCGACTTCACCAAGGCTTTTGACACCGTCCCTCACAACATCCTCCTGGGCAAGCTCCGGAAGTGTGGCATAGATGAGTGGACAGTGAGGTGGATTAGGAACTGGCTGGATGGCAGGGCTCAGAGGGTGGTGATCAGCGGTGCAGAGTCTAGTTGGAGACCTGTAACTAGCGGGGTCCCCCAGGGGTCAGTCCTTGGTCCAGTCCTGTTCAATTTATTCATCAATGACATGGATGAAGGCACAGAGTGCTCCCTCAGCAAGTTTGCTGATGATACCAAACTGGGAGGAGTAGCCGATACCCCAGAGGGCTGCGCTGCCATCCAGAGGGACCTGGACAGACTGGACAACTGGGCGGTGAAAAACCTCATGCAATTCAACAAGGCCAAGTGCAAGGTCCTGCACCTGGGGAGGAATAACCCTAGACACCAGTACAGGCTGGGGACCGACCTTCTGGAGAGCAGCTCTGCGGAGAAAGACCTGGGTGTCATGGTGGATGATAAGTTGACCATGAGGCAGCAGTGTGCTCTTGTGGCCAAGAAGGCCAGTGGGATCCTGGGGTGCATTAAGAAGAGCGTCTCCAGCAGATCAAGGGAGGTGATCCTGCCCCTCTACTCAGCCCTAGTGAGGCCACATCTGGAGTATTGTGTCCAGTTCTGGGCTCCACAGTATAAGAGGGATGTGAAGCTGCTGGAGAGAGTCCAGCGCAGGGCTACGAGGATGATCAGGGGCCTGGAACATCTGCCCTACGAGGAGAGGCTGAGGGAGCTGGGCCTGTTCAGCCTGGAGAAGAGAAGGCTGAGAGGGGATCTAATCAGTGTCTATAAGTACCTCAAGGGAGGGAGTGCAGAGGATGGTGCTGGTCTCTTTTCAGTGGTGGCCACTGATAGGACTAGAGGAAATGGCCGGAAACTGAAGCACCAAAAGTTCCACAGGAACTTAAGGAAAAAATTCTTAACAGTGAGGGTGACAGAGCACTGGAACAGGCTGCCCAGAGAGGTTGTGGAGTCTCCTTCTCTGGAGATCTTCAAAACCCACTTGGATGCCACCCTGTGCCACGTGCTCTAGGTGACCCTGCGTGTGCAGAGTGGTTGGACTAGATGATCTCTAGAGGTCCCTTCCAACCTTAAGCATTCTATGATTCTATGATTCTATGATTTAGCTAGCTGCCAAGTGTGGCAGAGTGTTGGGCACTAGAGAATGCTGTGGACTGTAGCAGGAGAAATTAAGGAATATATTCTGGTTTACAGGATAGAGAGGCTCATAGACTTCTTTGCTACTAACAACAAAACAGTGCTGGGACCTCTTCTCTGACTTTGAGGCCTTCTGGTATAATTGGGTCTGCACATGCCATTGCATTCCCTTTCTCTCCCTAATAGAGTGCCCACATCCAAATTGCCTATGTCATGGACTATGTTCATGCCCAAACTGTGCTAAGTGTGTTTGGGAGAGGACTACCAGACCCAGGTCAGCAGCACATGGGAGATTATTACTCTAATAGCTGAGGTGATCACATTCAGAAGTGTAGCACTGAGTTCTGACACTTAATTTACTACCACCTACAGAGCTAGCAAGGGGTAACAAAAGGATCATCGAGTCGACTGGTGTGATGGCATATCATGGCTTATTGTGTCTTACCTTGCTTCCCTTTCATAGGTGTTTGCCTAGAGCGTCTCTTCTAGGAAGACATCCAACCTCGATTTGAAAACATGAGGAGACAGACAATCCAACACTTCTTTTGGTAAGCAGTTCCCAGGATTAATTGCTCTTACTATTAATAATGCATACCTGGGGTTTTTTTGAATGAATTTGTTTGGCTTCAGCTTCTAGCCGTTGGTTCTTGCTATGCTTTCTCCATTAGATGAAGAAGCTGTTTTACATATGGTATTATCTCATTGTGGTTCTGCTCTTCCACTTTAATCAAGTCATGTCTCCATCTTGTTGATAAGCTAAGCAGAGAGATCCCGTCCAGGCTTTCACTAGAGAGAAGCATTTTCTCTCATCCTCTCTCTGACCTGTCTCCAGTTTTTCCCATTTAAAATACAGGCACCAGAACTTTTCGCACTATGCCAATATTGAGCTTACCAGAGCAGTATAAAGCGATAAGATCAGCTCCTCACTCCTACTCACTACTTCCTTGTTTATACATCCGTGAAACACATTATCCCTTTTGCTTTTGTACTAGAAGCTCATGTTGCTGCCCTTAAATCCAACTTGCAATCCTTGATTTCTGGGGTAGCCAGCTACCTAGAGAGTGGGCTGCATTCTGGGTTCCTATAACATTGCATATGCTAAGACACATCTTAAAAATCAGGTCTTGTACTGTGCGGGGGGCTCATTGTGAAGCTAACTGTTCACATACAATCACTGGACTTAGAATAAAACAGAACAAAAGTTACTCTCCTTGTAAAGTAAATTACAAAACTTCCACAAACTTTGGTAGGATTGGGAGCAGCTTGGTCTACAAAGGGTGAAATCTCTGCTGCTCTAATCCTTTTTTTTTCATGCACAGGATCTCATAACTGCTTTAACCAGTGAACACACGTTGACTTCTTCCCACAGCTACTGACAGTATTTTCTCATCTTTAAAAAAGTAATAATCAAGTCTAACCTGTCTTTCCAACATGGGTTTTCTGCTCATTAAAATCTGAGAGCTACTGCATGGATTTCAGCTTGATAGGCAGAAAGTATCTTACTTGTCCCAAAGGCAAATGTAGTGTATGTGGCTACCCAGAATTATGAGGTTTTTAAATCATATCAGAGCTACGCTTTGAAGGACTGTGATTGCACAATCCTCAAGGCATTTTTCACAGTGGCAAGAATAGTTGCAAAAGGAACTGATCTGACACTTTTAAAAAGATCTTTTTACAGAAAAGAAAGATTGAAAAAACAGCCCTGAAATATTTATGTGGGCAATTCTTACATTTTTGATCCTACTTATTTTGATGGGAGTTTCTGCTCAGGAAAAGTTGTCAGGATTTGACTTGTGCTGATAATTTGTGCTGGTTATTTTTTCCATGTAAACACGAGGGTGTGTTGATGTCATAACACTAACAAATCAGTATTGCAGGATCATTAACAAGGCATCTAAATGTCTGCAGGTGCTTGTGGCTAGCCAAGGTTTGTAGTGTAAATCCTATCACGATATGTATATTGAAAGAATAAAGTATATTTATATTTTCAAGATATATTCTTTAAAGAAGAAAGCACATTTAATTGTGTGTTAGGATGTGAATTACTGTACACAGCAGATCTTACAGCACAAGAGGCTCATGATTTCTTCTGCCATTAAAACAGAATAATTATTAAAACATTAATAATTTTGAGGAATGTCAAAATTTATGGTTGGAACTATTTTTAGAAGCCCTCTGTGATCAGTGATGATGCCTCTATCATTGCCAGGTTTTCACGTGAAATTGGAGGGTGCTCAGATTTCTGAAGAGCAGAAGGCACCATGCAGCTCATCCCTCTTTGAAGGTCTCTTCCTATGAGCACATGTTCTCTCTGTATTTGCTAACAATTTAAAAGATGCAAGTGAGGTAGATTCTGTTTTAAATAAACATGATACAAACACAGACATGAAAATTGTGTTAATAATAGTCTGACCACAAGGTATTCCATAAGCAAAGGGTGGATTTTTTTTCTGTCACCATAGCTGTCCTGGTGGCTGAGTGGCAGTGAGGTGTGTTAGCCCGTGGGAAACTTGACCTGGGGAGTTCCCAGGCAGGTAAGGGAAAGGAAGCCACGCTATCTGCTGGAAGTCTGGTCGTAGACCTAACTCTGCCAGATAATGTCTTCTAAAGTATGGCTATCTGCTTATGGCTTGGAAAACTGCTGGAAAGACTGCGGATATTTCTCAGGTGCTCAGAAACTTTGTGTAATTCCTCGCTTGAGTGAGGAACCAAAATAACTACGGGTGAAATATCACCTAACAGCCTCCATCATGTCTAGGAAGCTGGTAGGTATTTGGTAGATCGATTATAAACAGAGTCTAGAAACACCTGGCCAGCAGAGGTCAGAGATGGATTTGAACTCTCTGGGAGCAAAGGATGTTCACAGATGCTCTTTTGGTTTGAAATTGTCTGTCAGTATTTGGGGACCAAATGCTGCTTGGTACAACTCTGCAGAGCTGTACCTGAGCTGTGCCTGTCTGCTGCTGCACTGTTACAGTACATGCAGTGTTCCAGTTCCAAAGTACATTTTTAAAGTTAAATCTCATATTTTCATTCTATGATGTAAATTAGACTATAGGGAAAGTCATTATGTATAAAGAAAGATATATAAATTTTCCTTCCTTTCCTTCCTTCCTTCCTTCCTTCCTTCCTTCCTTCCTTCCTTCCTTCCTTCCTTCCTTCCTTCCTTCCTTCCTTCCTTCCTTCCTTCCTTCCTTCCTTCCTTCCTTCCTTCCTTCCTTCCTTCCTTCCTTCCTTCCTTCCTTCCTTCCTTCCTTCCTTCCTTCCTTCCTTCCTTCCTTCCTTCCATTTTCTCTCTCTTTCTTTCTCTCTTTTCTCTTTCTTTAACTTTTTTCTGCTTATAGCCCCATTTTGTGGGGCACAAATGACACAGTTAAACCACAGATTCACTCTCTCTGTACCATTTGCAGTTAGACTTGCTGCAGCACGTTACTCTCCTTTCAGAGGATGAACAAATTACGCAGAAAGAATTGAAACAACTTAGGTTTCTTTTCTAGAGTATTTCAGCTGCCACAGGAACTAAGCCTGGATTATTCTTGCTGTAAGTATTCAGCAGACACAGTAACTATTATATGCCACACAGAGATGGGAAACTGAAACCCAGATTAGTCCCAAGTGCCAAACACCCTGAGAGGGGCCGTGCACACTGATTGCATGGACCAGTCGCACAGTCTCCTCAGGGAAGGCTGGAGCCATCCCCAGAGCCCATGGGGCAGTGCAGAATGGAGCTGTGCAGCCTCTGGGCTTGCTATGGTTGCACTGCTCCAGACAGGTTCACCCGAAAGCAGTACTGAAGAAAACAAAGATAGTGTGTTCATCTAAGCACCCACTTTTTATATGAATAGGCAGCAGGTGTATTTAAAAACTGTAAATTGAAACCAAAGACATTTACGTCTTGTACCTGCAACTATGGAAGTGAAAATACTTCTGATCCACAGTCATTTCCTTTAACATCTGTCATATATGGAGCTCTGTAGAAATGATCTCCTAGCAGTAATTGTAAAAAATCACATGGCACATTTGTGCAACAGCTTTTGTGCAATTTCCTCTCTAGCTAAGATTCAACATCTTTTATACATGATTTGGCAGATTGCTTCGTTAGACAAAGGGTGTTCAGGCAAGAAAAAATACACAGCCCTCAGTAAAGAGCTGCTGTTGATAGCCAGTGGCAGTTTTCATGTGTGAGCACATTAACGGGAAAGACATATTTGCACTCTGAACTCTCTCCTCTAAACCATGTTTTGATTGTGCTCTACAATTTCCCGATGGACTAAAGTATATGATCTCAAGAAGTTTAGGATTTAGGAAGAATTAAGAAATAATCTGGAAGATTAGACCTCAAGTGGGATGTTTTTTTGGCTGTGACTCAGGACTTTCAGAGCCATGGTGAAAGGGTTTCCATAATTTTATCTCTCAGAAAGTTCTCTGGGACAAGGATTATCATATCTAGATATTTTAGAGCTGTAGCAAGCTCAGAGTGAGAGGGGAAGGAAAAAAGACAAGGCTCGATGGCTCCTTGTGGAAGCAGTGTTTCTAAGGAGCACGGTGAGAAAGAGCGGGTAATTCCCACTTTCAAATGTCTTCCAATCCTTCTGAAAACATTATATATTTATGTATTAGAGATTCCTTCCTCTGGAAAACTCATAGTCCAGATATAGAAGGAGATGAAGGCAAAGAGGAAACAAGGTCAGCAGCAAAGCCATATGCCCTCAGTCACTGAGGACAACTCTGCTCTTCTGGACTTCCAGTCCAGACTGCTGTAGGCCATGTCTGAAGCACTTGCAAGGTCCAATAGACCTGGCTAGCAATAAACAAGTCCTGATTGCATGTGATGATCTGGAATACGCATTTCTAATAAATACTTGAATGGATGGATTTACTAATCCAGCATTTTAAACACATATTTAAGTATTGTGATAAGGCTTATGAGGCCTTTATAAGGCTTGTGCCTCCACTAACAAAGACTATAGGTATGTGTGAAGAATAGGTAATATAATCTGTAGAAAGAAACATCTAAGTAAATGCCCAATTATATCATTTAAATTGTGCTTGTTGAGCCCCTGAGCTATACTGCACTGCTTGCATTTTTGTAAAGTCTTGACATTACAGCTGCTTAAATCTGTGCCAGGAATAACACTGAAACTATCAAACAAAGAGAGCGCCTTCATTGTCCAAAATTAAAGATGCATAAAGCCTCAGAAAGCTTTTAGCTTTGATATTAGAGATCCGAAGCCCCAGTCATAGGCTCATATCCTTTACAAGTGTGCTAGGTACAAGAGGTGTCGCTAGTACAGCATGTCTTGGACGTACAGATGCAACAAAGGACCAGTCTGCTTGTGATGACCTTCTTTGCAATTTTGGGGTTTTGGAGCAGGTCCTTCATCTCAAGCAAATCAGTGAAGTCCTCCCAGTCCAGGTCAGTATCTAGATTTCAACCGAACTGGTTGTGAAATTTTCTAGTGCAATACCACATACATTATCTGTATAATCATCTAGTAGTCTTTTGTACTGCTACTCTCAGCTTAGTTTCTGGCTCTTGAATATGGTTAGAAGAAAAAAAAAAAAAACTTAATTGTCAGGATAATACTCCTAAGAGAGATATCTTCAAGTTGGGAATATTTTCCTGAAAAGAATCAGATGAGACTGATTATCCTGCTTTCTCGTGGGAGAATTGATTTGTGGTTGAGAAGGTGATCTGGACAGGCATGTCACAGGTGATATAAACAAAAGGAATTTTGCCCAGATCTCCACACATAAAACTCTTCCTCCTCTACATTTATAGAGAGATTAAGATAAGAATAATAAAATAATAATAGAATAAAAATAAACAAATGAAATAAAAATAATTTTAAAAGAATTATATATTTTTTCTCAGTCCTCCCCTAAAGTCTCCTTTATTAATCAAAACAGTCAGTTATTCTCAGTTGATCAGAGCTGGGCTGAAAAGTAAATATGATTCCATCCTTTAGACTGGTGATGTTTGGCCCTTGCCTTGGTGGTAGTAAAAAGAAAAATAAAATAAAATAAAATATGCTGGAAGACTAAAGATGCCTTGGAATATTTCTGTCAGAAGAGATTAGTTATTTGGGGATCCAAACTTCAACAGGGAAAATCACCTTCCCTCTACCCAGAATTCCTTTGCAGTTGGAGAATAATGAAAAGTCTCTGCTCTTCCCTCCCTGGTTTAGAATTGCCTTGCACTGTTTGAACAGCTGTGCTTGTCCCATCTCTGAAGGTGGCTGCGAGTCATCAGAGAAGGAAGCGATCCAGGTATATATCATTCAGAAGTGACAGGCTAGATGAGATATTGTTTTTCTCCACTGATAAATCCTTGTTTCTGTTTGTGGGACTGAATGTGCTGTCGTGACCTAAGAGCTTCAGCGACTCACCATAGTGCTCAGTGCATCTGTCATGCAACAGAAAGGTTTCTCCTCCCGTCCATTCTCAGATTTCCTAACATATGAATTCCTCTAAACTCCCTTTACCCAAAAGGCGTATATTGTGGTGCAGATTTCTCTGCTCTGTGGCTGGAGAAACTTACTAGCTGCAGTTTTTCTGCAGATTTGTGACTATGAAGAATTCCTGTTTCATTGACTTTTGAGTGTGTGTAAGAGCTGATGATTTAATTTCTGGTAAACACTAAATTGCCATGACAAGTGAATGTTCTTCCCTTAGCCTCTTCTTAGAGGACTCACACAGAAGAAAAAAACATACATTTGTAACTTATTTGTAATTTTTTTTCCCTAGTTATTAGCTATAAAGGCATAATGTTCAAAGTCATTATTTGTTGCCAAATTCTTCAGGTGATCTGAGAAATCACGGTTTCTTCTAAGACAGGGAAGTCTGTTCAGTCTGTTGTCATGTTGCTACAAGACAGAAGTTCTGGTGATTTCCTGTGCAGCAAGTGCAGCTCCACAAGGAATATTCCTGCAGAGGAACACACCACATTCTTGCTCCAGGGGACGTCCCTAATTGACAGCAAACATCTCTGCAGAACTGTGTCTGATTAAATCTGTGACTGACATATGACAGTGAACTTAGACAAGTAAGAATAATTGCACAATCGTTAGCTTTGTTTGGGTCTGCGGTGGTGCCACCTACTTGGTCAATTTTATATATCTGAATTTAAGTGGGATGAGATCCATCATCTTAGTTCTTTGTGGCACTGGAGTGCTACAGAATTGCAGAACAGTTGGAGCTGTAAGGAACATCTGGAAATCATCTTGTCCAACCCCCTACTCAAGCAGGATGAGTTAGCGCAGGTCGTCCAGGAACATGCCCAGTTGAGTTTTGGATATCTTTGAGGGTGCAGACTCCACAATCTTTCTGGGCAACATGTTCCAGTTTTCAACCACTCTCACCGTGAGGAAGCGTTTTCTTGTGTCTAAGTGCTATTCACCATATTTCAGTTTGACCATTGCCTCTTGTTCTGCCACTGGACACTACTGAGAAGGATCTGTCTTTGTCATTTTGACATGCTCCCATCAGATAGTTATAGGCATTGATAAGATCCCCAAGAGCCTTCTCTTCCCCGGACTGAACAGTCCCAACTTTCTCAGCTTTTCCTCGTATGGAAAATGTTTCTCTTCTTTAACCATCTTTGTGGCCCTCTGCTGGACTCACTCCAGTATGTCCATCTGTGTCTTGTACTGGGGAACCTGGGACTCCAGATGTGGCCTCACCACAGCGGAGTGGAAGGGGACAATCACCTCCCTCGGCTTGCTGGCAATGCTCTTCCTAAAGCGCCCCAGAATACCATCGGAATTCCAGGCCACAAAGGCACATTGATGCCCGGTTTGTTTAGGTGTTCCCTTAC
This sequence comes from Tinamus guttatus, assembly GCF_059628265.1. NCBI lineage: Eukaryota > Metazoa > Chordata > Aves > Tinamiformes > Tinamidae > Tinamus > Tinamus guttatus. Next base: position 777,508 of record NW_028288599.1, on the reverse strand, counting down.
CTGCTCCTCCTCCACCAACATGAAGTCTTCCTTGCTCCAGGTGTCCTCTTGGTCTCAGGGGTTAGAAGTTTCTGAAGGCAGTCTAACTATTAGAGGTGAGGCGAAGAAAGCATTAATTTCTTCTGCTTTTTCAGCGTCCCTTGTCACCAAGGCCCTTGCCCATTTCCGTAGCCTTCGTTTTGCTTCTTATGTGCTTGTAGAAGCCTTTCATGTTGTCTTTCATGTCTCTTACCATTATCAACTCCAGATAGGCTTTAGCTCTTCTCTCTCCATCCCTGTATCCTCAGACAGTGTCTCTATATTTCTCACAGGTCACCTGGTCATGCTTGCACTTCTCTTCCACATCTGATGTTAAGTTCTGCATGATGATATATATATTACAGCTATTTATTTCCTGGGACAATAATTTGGGTATTGGATCTTAAACTAATTAAGGTTCTAAAATGAAATCCTTTATTCAATCACATCTGTATTTCAAAGCTGTTTAAAATCTGAACCTGGATTCAGATTTGAATTCTACCACAGTACTCCCACGGTAGACTTGCTATGGCTCCCATTATAAATGGCATGTTCACTTTGGAATAAATTTTGATTTAAATCAGCAACTATAAGTAAAGCAAGGTATATTTCTCAAATATTTAACATAGAATTGTTACATTTTATATGTACAGACAAATCCTTTAATCCTATTTTGCAATATTTTATTTATATAACAGCTAAAAGAGGGGTTTTTTTTTGCATCAGAAAAGAAGGCTAAAAAGACAAAATTAATCAGAGCTGACCATAGCTGAAAAACAGGAAAGCCACTGGGGCAATAGAAAAAAGGAATTCAAGTTATTTTACATAACAGATGGCAGTATAACAGAAAGCAGCTGATGTTTCTAGCCTAAGGGAATTCTCTCGTGTAAGAAGGAAAATGAAATTTAGTATATACATAACCCTCCCATTAAATGACTTTCATAAAGAGAGTGTTTTATTTATACATGTATATATGGAAATAGACATACAGATGTATATGAACTTGCAGGTAGGTGCATAGACAGCTGTATTTGGAGGACTAAGACACTAAGAATTATGACAGGATTATACTTACTTACTGCACAGCATTCATTTTTCTTTTCTTTAGAGTACTTTGTTGCTCCGCTTTTCTACCTTACCAGAGCCAGAATTTCCTTCTCCCCTCCAGGACCCTCTGCATGTCCATCTACATATTCATCTGTATTCCCACTTTCCTGTACAGCCTCCCTCCATCCCACAACTTAGTTTAGTTTGTTTGTTTTTGCCACTGAATTTCCCATTCATATTGCATCCTTCTACTGTCTCTTTTAAAATCAGATTTTTTTTTTCTCCATGGTGCTCTTCTGCCTGGAAATGTATCCTGACCTGTCATGCAGATCTTGCCCAGCATGTAGATCTCACCAAGCCTGCTAGGTAGACCCATCAAGCAGGAAATGTTCCACCTCATTTCTCTGACCTGCCTCTACATAGGCAATGAAATTTCAATAGGGATGATTTTGTCTGTTGAGAACAGAGATAGTTAATATATGATCTTTGGCAAATGTGTATCTTTTTTTTTTTTTTTCCTGGGCAACTCATCACTTTGTACTCATAACTTTATGGTTATTTCTCAGTAACTCTTTTTCTCATGAATAGTGGATGAAATATTCTTAGCAGTGGCATCTCACTCCCACTTGGCATTTTCCCAGTTGCTCTCTGCCCACAACACCGAACACAGCCATCACACTAGACTTAAGGTTTGTGACAGGCTAAGATGAGCCTGTCCTAAGCTCTTGACAAGTTACTTGCCTTGGCCCACTGGAAGGTCCTGCGGGGCTAAGCACCACAAAAGTTCTCAATGAGATACATGATGTACAAAGAAAAATAAGGCATAGTGAGGAAAACCTGAAAACAAAGAAGCATTGCAGAAAAGTGTGGCTGTGATCTTGACTGACCCAAGACTTTTGGGGACGCATACATATGAACACTTGCCCCTTTGAGTGAGGGGCATGTGGGCTGCCCTTTGGAGTAGAAAGAGAAAGTAGCTGCTGATCCTGTGCTGTTGGACCCAGCACTGAGCACACCTCTGATGATATAATTGTTAGTGCAACAAGTTGCTATTATTAATCCTGAGTGCAACACAGCAACAATAGGTACGAAGAGGAATTCTCCAACTACTGGCTTTACTCCACTAAAGTGGAGTACACCTAGAGGGTGTGGTGTTTTGTTTTTTCTTTCAACAGAAATAGAAAGAAACTAGAATAAATGAAAGCCTATACTGAGACCTTTGGGGGAAAAAAATCTCAGTGGAAATTATTTTTCTAGGACTTTGAAAAAAGACTAACTTTTAGTAAGCTAGAAAAAAGGATTAGGTGGAATCAGAACCAAAATCTTGATGTTGTACCCCAAAATGGAAAATTCTTTAATCTGAATCACGAGGAGTGGTCTATTGAACACCCAGTCTATAACTGTTTTATTTCCAAGAAAGGTGTCAGCTGTGTGACTGTCCCTTGTCCCAGTTCTTACCCGGTGTTGGGAAAAGGGGAGGACACAGGCAGCTGTTTCATCTGAACGTTTTCAGGTAGAAATGCTCTGCTGCCTTGATTCCTAGCAGCCCTGCTGCTCCCCTTCACAGCCGCGCTGTTATCCTGGCTGAAAACTAAATAGTAGGGCAGAATACCTGACAAATATCTTGTAATGGTTTGTTCCCTGTGGTTAACTTTTTCCATTCTGCTTTCCTCCCCTCTCATTTCACCTTCCTGCATTGCTATTTTATTATTTTGCTTTTCAGTTCAAATTGATCTTATCGGAAAACAGCTTAGAAATAATACTTTGCTAGGTTTTGAATGATGTTTCTCTGTTTATCCTGGAAACTAGCAATACCACTTATGCTTACTAATTCTGTAGCTTGTAACAAAGTTCATACATATACACAGGATTTTTTCATTAGCTTAACTGAAATGTTCAACATGGACAACATGAACCAAAAGGACTAAAATAACAATAACACACCACACCTAGACTTACATTTGCAATTATCCTTTCTTCCTACTCACTCCACAAAATATTTCTCAAGAGAGCTCCCATAATCAAAATCAGGAGGAGATCCAGTGCAATCCCAGAAGGTCCTCTGGGGAGCAGCTAGGCCAAAACCATTCTGTGCAAGATGCTCAAGTTGAGCCTGAGCTCCCATATCACCACGGAACAGGAGGATCATCCACCATCTTTGTCATTGTTGGTTTTGGTTTGGACTCATTTCCAGAAAAGAATTAGAAGGGCATGACATGGAAATCCTGGGTTGCTTTGAAACCACTACAGCTAACATAGTCCAATATCTGAGAATTTAAGAGAAATAGATGAAAATTATGTAATTTTCTGGAAAAGAGGGGAAGAAGAGAGGAACAAATCAGATTGATCCTTTTTTTAAAAGTGTCTAAAAAATGCTTGTTTAAAAATGCTAAGAATAAAAATCTGCTGTTAAGATACTAAGTAACCACTCGATATTCTAATTAAAATTTCGATATCACCTGAAACTTTGTCCAGCCACTCTGCAGTTTCACCGCAGGCTCTTCTCACCAACATATGCTGAGGCAGGCTTGGCTATTTATGGGCCTATACAAACAGATTAGACCACTTACATTTATTAAGATGCGTTAGACTAGCAGATCCCCAGGACCTCCCCACAAGGCCAAAAGATGGAACAGCCCACATCCATATTATTATTCTCTGTTAGCCGCCAAAACAGGGAGCCACCACTGAACTGCCTACTGGGAGCCGTCCTCGTCCCATAGTGACTCCTGAGTTATGGACCCCAGCCAAACCATGCCAGGGACCATTGTAACAATTGTAACAGATAAATTTTCCCTGGAACTGTTTGCTCATATTGATATAGCCTCTCTATCTACATGTCATAAACTGACCGGTAAGGTGTAGCATGCAGATCAGGTTCAATCTAACTTTGTGCCACATTCCCTTTACGTAGTAGGTCATGAGATATCTTCTGTTTGCACAGAGTATATAATACATACAACCCCCCTTGCATGTTCAGTCAATAGATAGTTCTCTGCATGGCCTATGCATGATTTTACAAATCGCATATGTTATCTAACAGAGAACTACATGCAGAATCCAGGGTTCAGGAATATTATGTGGATTTCTGACTTTTAGGAAATTCTGTTCCTTAAATCAGTGCAGGAATTACACTCCTCCATGGTAGCAGTGTGTTATTTCTGGCTTTTAGAGTGCAGATAAGAATTGAACATCACACAGTTCAGACATGCACTTTCCTTCAGCTGTTCTAGAAAGAACAATCAAGAAGACATTGGTGCTTGATCTTCTGTGAGACAGAAAGGTGAAGTAGTTTCTGTAGAGTAATGGGAGGACTATTCAGGTGTGCTATTGGACATTTAACTTGCAGCAAACCATCACACATTAACAAGTGCAAAAGAACTGCAATATGTGCTGGTGAGCTCTAGGGTCTGCAATTTTCCCTTAATGCAAGTTCTAGGAAAACAAAAGAGACTAGACCAAATATATCTAAGAAGATAGTCTTAAAGCCTAAAAAAAAAATCTAGTGATCTGATTTCTGGCTCTTTCACAGACTCCTCATGCTCTTTTATACTGTTTCACAGACTCACAAGACCTCTGGGTTTGGAAGGGAGCTCTGGAGTTCCTCTAATCCAATCCCTTGTGCAAACCAGGCTTGGGATTTCTCCATTTGAGCAGTATGTTTAGTATTTGTTTGTTTCAGCAGTTCACCTTTGAATACAGAGATCTTTGAGCTCCTTGAAAGGGAAGTGCTACATAACAAATATGTGTGTAATAGACCCCTAGTTAGGCATCTGCAGCTTAGGGACATGCCTTAATGCATCATGTCTGTTTGCATGAACTAACACCTTTATACTGCTCACAACTTTTATCATAACTGCTGTTATTATTTATTTGTGTCATCACAGCAGAGATCTGTATTACAGACTTAAGCTCTTTATTTTTTATCCCTCTCTGGATTCTAAGGACTGGCCATCATATATACTTTTTGGTCTCCTAGTTCTTCTAATCACCAATACATTCCTCTTTCCCTCTTCCACCAGCATTCTCTCACCTGTATCTTCTAAGGAAGGAGATATGCACGGAGGACATACTTTATAAAAAAAAGTTTAATTTTAGTGAAACTTAGGCAGTAGCACAGCCTGTCATCTCAAAGCTTCTGAGCAGATGAAGGAAACATTGCATAGGTACCTTGGATATATCATGCCCTAGCAGTGTCTTAGGCTATTTGAGCCACTGAATTGCTTAGTGTTTACATGAACTGATCTCTGGAATTTGGAAAGTTAAACTCTGTTTAAGTCTGGACTTGAGTTTGGCAGATGTAGCCAAGAGAATGAGGTCCAGATTTCTCTAAAGTTTGGAATTCTTTACATTTGCTTTGAGCCAGTGCATGCACAGAGATCCCGAATATTGGCTGTGGGGACAACTTTATAGAAAGCATTATGATATTGGAATCAGATTTTAATTTCACACCCATGGCCCAAAAAAAAAGAAAAAAAAAAAAAACACTGGAAATCAGACATTGGAAACCAGATACGCATATAGCTATGGATCAAACTCTGATCACTTGAACTGCTGACCGCAGACAGATCTGCAGATCTGCAGACCCTGGCTGTCAAAGCAAACAGCAGTGCAGAGCACAGTCTGTGCTGCCCTTACAGACCGCAGCAACAAAATGGGACACACTTTTTTTTTTTTTTTTTTGCCTACTGTCATATTTTTTCCATGAACAAAAGATTGAAACAAACCCTTACACAACCATGCAGATGGAGTCAGGTTGGCTGAACAAATTTACTTAGTCAAATATTATGCAGTGTGGGTCCTAAATGAAATCAGTGCTTTGAGTAGGTGCAGAAATAAATGTAAAGGCTGTAATCCGGCCGTGGTGACTGGTGTGCTCTGTCATTTGAATGGGAGGGGATAAGATAAGATTTGCCTGGGTTACTGCAGATGCTTTGAGTGGAGTTTCATTTCTCACGCCGCGTGCTCCAGCTGCCACGACTGCGATGGCTCAACATCTGCAGCACCCTCTGTTACGAGAAATCACAGTTATTCGCTGTAATGAGAAGCATTATAAATAAAATCAGCACTAAAAGACCCTCATAACATAAGGATTCCCCCTTCTTTATGCATATGTTAATAAGACCACATGGGAGGTCAGTCTGTATACCTGTGGCAGGAGCCTGTGATACTGGTGGACAGATGGGTGAAAATGAAGAAGCAAGAATGCAAGGAAAAGGGCAACTGAGTGAGGGACACCTTGTACTGGGAAGATGTTTGAGAGTTATAGCTTCCAAATCGCTCAGCAGATCTGCGGCAGTTTACACAGCTATCACAAGACGTCAGCAGAACCAAACTGGCTTGATTTCTTTTTTGGTTCAATGAGGGGATCTTTGTGCAATGGCTGACTCTGCTGAGTCAACCCAATAAAGCTGGAGTCTGGCTTAAGGGTAATGAGCTGAGAAATGGCAAAGATGACTGAAACTGAGTGTAATTCTGAAGCAACAACAACTCTTTCTCCTGTTCTGCTTTATTATCTCTTCCTGATTTCTGTATTTTTCTTTCCCTTTACTCAACCTTAATGAATGATGCTGAATATTGGCCACTGTGCCACCACTGTCACAAGTGGTGTATTGCAGTTTGCTTTTCATTCCCTTTACTACACCCACTATTAATATGCAATAGCAAGGCTGCTCAGATAAATCTCTTGCAATTGTCTGTATAGATCAGATACTAAAATACTTGCTTTATATAACATGTTCAGACATATTTAAGTTACCCAAATATATTTTATCTGCTTGCTGTTAAATCACATTGCAATATTCTAATTGCCAAGTGAAAAGTCTGTTACATCAGATTAAGCAAATGCTCAGAAGCACTGAAAATTAGAGGGAGTCCTAGAAAGTGGAGAGCTAATATTTCCTTGCAGTTTCTAATTTTACTGTGAAATTTGAATTTTTGTTTCAGTTCCTCCATTACTCTCCATTTGGGCACTGTTGTCAGAAACAGAAACTGCCCTGGCAGGAAAGGAGATGAGATTATAGAGAAAAAAAAAAAAAAAAGGATTTTTTGTTAATTTCCTGATTTTATAAACAGTAGAAAAGCAAAATTGATGAAGAAAAAACAGGGACTGTTGTCAGAGCTCCCCATTCCTTCCTGCCACTCGAGTCACAGTCACAAGTTTCCTGCAGAGCTGCCTCCCTCCTGCTGGGTGAAGACTCCTTGATGGTCCCTCTTTGGTTTCTGTAACTCTGCAGATCTTTCTGCTCTGCAATCCCACCTCCTTCTGCATGCAGTCCTTCCTCTGCTAATGTCTTTTCCATACGCATCCCCGCTGCCTCCTGGAGCTGGTACCCCATGGACTGAGAAGTTCAGAAGCATGTTACCTTCACAGAGCTTCCTCCTGGGGCCAGAAGAGCTCTGACATGGCAGTGGACATACAGCAGGGCTGCCCATTTGGAAAATCTCACTGTCAGGATCTTTTTCCCATCCAGGACTGTAGTTTTCCTACTCTGAAGGTGTCAAAATGAAACCCAGAGGGATAAGTAACACAGCTGTTGTTCATGGCATTCTGCCAGTCCTTTGGAAATGTGTCCGTCCCAACTCTGACAATGTTGTCCTGGGACAGGCAGAATGGGACAGAGAGTTTGCCTTGTGTCAGATGTCCCAGGACAAGCATGGCCGAGACACATCCCACTTCACGGCACATGGACAAGAAAATGAAACCCACTAACACGGGAGAATTTTGGAGGTGTATGGTTGAGCATCGAGACAAAGAAATGTTGGAGCGTGATGATCTCTTTAGATGATGTAGCCTCACTATTTGATTTAATCCCACCCAAAAGCATGAAGTGGATAGAGTTATGCGTTGAAGATAAAGCTTCCACTCTGTACCTGGAAGCAAATATATCTCAGTCATTTGGTATCCTGCAAATGGTTTTAATCTTGTTTTAATCTCCAAAGGAGAACATGGGATTACTAAAGTCCTTCCTGGGCATCTCCTTTCCTCTCGCCACTGCTCTTCCTGCTTTGCTATCATCTGACCTGCTGTTTCAGGAGCCTGTGAGTAGACTTGCTTCTGAGCAGGTGCTTTTCATTACTGTTTTTGCTGTGACAGCATTCAAAATCTTAGTCATAGACAAGGTTTCAGACTTCGCTAGCTTTTCATTTCCAGCACTCACTAGGGTAGTAGGAAGTTGAATGATCTGTGGGGTTTTCTGAAAGACACAAACCCCAGGATGACACCATCCTATTCTGTAGTTTGCACAAGCTTCACAATAGCAGTGTCAGACAAAGTTATTTACAGTCCTGGCCACTGCTCTCTTTTGGCTTGGACGCAGTCCTTCCTCTGAGCCTCTGCAGTTAACTCTGGTGGTGTGAGCACAGCATCAGGAGTCGGGGATTCCTGATCCCAGCTGTGCTGCCTTCTCCTTGTGCAGCCTTGGGCAAAGCTCTGACCCTTTCCAGGCACCGGCCCTCCCTTCTGCAACATAGCGTTAATAGCTCCTGCTCGCCTCCATCACATGGGTGTTGAAAAGGCTGATTAATTTATGTTTTTTGTGGGGCTTTTGATAGGTGGAATGCTTTACAAGTGCTAAGGGTGATTAGGACAGTCTATGGATGCCTGCGGTTGCTCCTTAAGAGACTTTGGAAAAAGGAAAAGCTGAACAATCCTAACTGAGGTCTGCAAGAGATGGGGCACGAGCAGGGGGTCAAGGAAGCCCTTTGGGTATTCAGCCTCAGGAATACAGATGGAGTTGGGAAGTTTTCACGGAGCTGGGAAGTGCTGCTGTGTGCAATCATATCACTGATATTATTCCAGTAGCATTCAGAGGAAATTAGGGAATGATTGCACTTTGTGTTTTACACATCCAGAAAAGAGACAGATTGAAGTGTGGAGGGAAGGAAAAGTTCCCCAGGGCAGTGAGTAAGCTGGAAGTATTTTTCAGAGTGTTTATCCCTGGCCCTGAATTTGCCTGATCCAAAGGGCCTTCCTTGTTTTCCAATGACCTCTCTGTGCATGAACACAGTGAGCCTGGGCACTCCTGCAGCTTGGGGCCTGAGGAACAACTAACCAGGCAGGGATTTTTCACGTCGGCCAAGGCTTTCCACTCCTCACTCCTGATCCCATGTCAATTCTAGTGAAAACTTGATAGCGTGAGAAAATGCCTTCCCGTAGCGTACTGCGAACCACATGTAGAACAGGAGCAGATGGAGGGGCCCTGTCCACCAGGCGACCACAAGGCTCCTTGGAGAGACTGGCTTCCCCCAAAGGATGCAAGGAGGACGAGACGGTACCTTTGCAGGATGTCGTCCTTAGTCAACGGGGAAGAAGCCATCAGGAATTGCAGCGCTGATGGAGGAATAACCCTGCACTGCTCGGAGGAACATAACTAAAGGGAGAGGGAGAGAGGCTTTTCCACAGCCGTTCCCCCATGCAGCTGTTAGCAGTTAAGATTCCTGCAGGAACCAGGAGCTGCAAAGTTAACACATCTGAAAGTTTCCTGCTGCCTGAAGTCAGGGAATGGCAGGGAGCGCTCGCCGGCTGCACGGGCTCTGCTCGGCTGCTTTTATTGCCCTTGGATGCATTTCAAGCTCTGCTCCGAGATTAATTGCGCTTTTAAAAATCAAGTTCAAAACACTCCCCAGGAAGTTTGGGGAAAGCAGGGAATATTGGTGGCACCAGAAGCTCAGTGCTCGGTGCTGTTTGCGTTACAGCTGTCCATGACGCAGCTCACATTAGCCACCGCTTTGCTTGATACTGAATCTTCCCATCCTATTTCATCCCAGAGAGGGTGCGAAGAGATATCGTGTCCCTCCTCCTGCCGAACCCCCCTGACATCTGCCAGGCGCTGCAGGGTGGCAGCAGGTGGTGACCAGACTTTCTGCCCCCGTCTTGTCTGTCCCGTTAGCTCTGGGATGGGGCCAGCCCTGTAACCGTGATCTGCCCCGTGGAGATCGTGGTGAGGAGCAGCCTTGTGCCCTTCCCTGTGCGCCCCTGCCCATCTGTCCAGGGACCGGCCTCACTCAAACCCACAGCCAGAAAACAAAACACAGTGTTTCAGGGAAAGAAAAAATAAAATAATGCCAGCGCGTGCTTAGGAGGCCAAAGATGTTTGAGAGGTTCAGGGCCACGGGAGGAAAGGCTCTGCTGCAGCATAACTACAGGGCCAAGAGTGGAGTGAGGGCTGAGAAAAGGGGTGACAATGGGAATTTTTCTTCAGCTTTATGGCAGGACTGAAGCAGACTTTATATGTTTACTTTAAAAGCAGGTATATATTGAGGTAGAGCAGAGCCCAGCTGCCCAAGAGGCTGCTCCTGCTGGTAGAGGTACCCAAGTCACATCTGCCTAGGAGGAGAGGTAAAGATCTGCTTTGGGCTGAGCAGGGACCTAGGAGATGGGATAACTCATTAACACGTAATGAAGAGGTCTTTGGAGAGCTGTTGCACATCACCTACATCCCCTCTCGGGGTCTGCACGGGGCCACGTGGGCTGAAACCTGCCCGTATGCTGAGAGCCCTGATGCAGCCTCCAGGTCTAAGGACACGGGGCCTGGTGCAGGCCTGCGTAGCCCTACGTGAGCACCCTCTGCAGTGGCAAAAGCAAGGGTTGTTTGTGCAGTTATCTACCAGATAAAGATGTGCTGAAGTGCTGGGAAATAAACAGCAAGCAGCGGAGCAGGCAGGCTGCAGGCAGCGTGTACTCATGGAGGCGATTTCAGGTTTGTTCCCATCTTCTGCAGTGAAAAACCCACAGGATCTCATCCCTGGGACCCTGGCACTGACCTCCTCTAGCTGCTATGTCTGAAAAACTGGGAAGTCATTGAGTGGGACATGCTGCTGGTTTGCTTTACAGAATATCCTAAGCACTGCTTCCTTTCTCATCCTGCCCGCCTCGCTTCCTACTCTTTGCTTTTCTTACTTTTCATTTCAGCTCAAGTTAGGACCTGATCTGGTGAATAATTAAGCTGCTTACTTAATTCTAGTACACGCTGAGGCACTGTGTTGCAATGGAAAGGCCAGCTCATTATATGCAGAACTAGTCCTGTGTCCCAGCGCTGGCAGAAGGGCTGCATGCTATGAGACATCGGGACGGGGCCATGCCTCACCTGTGGATCCAGGGAAAATAGCTCTCTCCCAAACTCTCACTTCAAGTGAGATTTTGGCCAAGAGCAATTAGGGTGCAGGAGCCTTGGGATGCTGTTTGCAGCACTGGTGCTCTGTTACATGCTCTGCTTGCACCTCCAGCTGCCTCAACTCACTCCCCGCTCCGGTGCAAGCCCTTCGCTCCATTTGGACACAGCCCCGAGCTGCCTGGGGCTGGGCCGTGGGTTTGTGCCCCAGCGTGTACCTACCTGCAGGCTGATGGAGCTCACTAAGTGCTTTTTTTCCGGTGATTCAACAGCACAGCATGTATGGCAGGTGATGTTATTGCTGCTTGCATATAATAGCTTGCTCACTATTGAGCGATTTATTACTAGCTGCCCCCAATGTGAAGGTACAGCACTGTGTCCAGTGTGTCTTGATGCCAGCAGGGCCTACAGATGCTACCCAGCTGCTGATAATAATGCTAGAAATACCAGGAGAGACTGTCCTGAAGCCCAGGTATTCAGCACTTAGTTTATTTCCCTCTCTAGCTCATCTCTTGCATCTGCTTTCCTTTTCCTACAGCCCCAAAGATATAAGTTTGTGTGCACTAAGGCTACATTGGATGTGCTTTACATGCATATCAAATAATAGATTAATAAAGAAGGGGTTTTCCCGAGCCAGATTAAACTTCTTACCAGAGGCGTTATATCCGCAACCGCTGCACACATGCTACTGGAGCGAGCAAGCCCGCACACGGGAACACGGCTCCCTGCAAGCAAGAAATGGCTGTGCCACGTTACTGCTCTGCTCCACGCTGCTCCCAGGAATTTCCTTCTGCTTCGCTGTTTTATCTCCTGATAAGGAGGAATGTGCATGGGACAGAAGCGCTGTGTGCTGCGTGCCCGGCCTCTGCGCAGCCCTCTGCACCCTCGCTCGCTCCTCGGCCTCCGTCCTCCTGTTGTGTCTTGCAGTGACTGCTGCTTGTTCAGAGACCCTCCTCTGCTCCTTCCAAGCCCAGTTTGCACCAGGAGGTGTGAAACAGGATGCTGAGGCTTTCAGAAGTGCCAATTGCCAGCAAAGAGCAGGGCTCATGGGAAGGGACTCCTGGGCTGGTGAACAACTCATGTCAGCTCAGGGTTTTCTCCTCTCTCGTTTTCAGAAAGGTCGGCTGCTGCCTTGCCGATGGGGCTGAAACGTGGCTTTGCACCACAGCGCACGGAAACGAGACGACCTGACCACACGCTGTGTTTTCCTCCCAGTGTTTTCCTGGGAGTTCAGCCAGACTGGTGCAGAAACTGGGCTCCTGAGACCAGCATCTGGGACAGGGATAATCTAATCTGACCTCCGGCCTGACCCAGGGCATGGAGTTCAGCGTGGAAACTTCTGCAGAAGAAGAAATTGCTCTTCCTGGCTATGCCAGTGAAGTCCATTCAGCCCAGTAATTTGTGGTTGAATGAGGTATCCTCAGTCTGAGGACTGAAGTGGTGATGATTTCTCATCCCCCTCAGTGGATAAAGTCCGGCTGCATTGCGCTAGATTTCCTCCCCAGCTACATTCAAGCAATGTTCAATAATTAAATTAGTGGAATTGTGCCTTGCCTTGTAGAGGCATAGTTTGTATAAATGTGTTGTGCCACTAAGAGTTTAGCCCCGGAAGTTTTGCCCAGAGACGGCGGTGATGGCAACGGCGGTGCTTTCCCGTGAGTGACTTGTGCGCCCTGCCGTGATTCAGAGGATCACGCCAGGGACGCTCACGGCTTCCTCTTCCACATCAGCCCCCTGAGCTCCTTCCCTCCTGCCTCCACCTCCAGTTCAGTTCTGGTTCCAGGGAGACCTATTTGCAAGTATTTTGGAAGGGGTGCTGGCTGTGCTCGGTGCAATACCTACTTCTGAAAATTAAGTGATGTTATCCTGCAATTATTGGCTTTATCAAAGTATCTCATCTCTTGCATAATTAGAAAAAGGAAGGCAAATAGGTGGAAGAAAGGTGGACAAGGCTGAATGTTCAAAGATCCAAATCTGACACTAGGTTTTGTTAAATAATCCAAAGGAAAACCACCCTCAACCTCTGTTTTTACAGCAATAAGCCATTGCAGAGATTGCTTCTTGTCTAGCACTTGGGCACATTTTGAGTGTTGAAAGGTCTGTATGGAAATACATCTCTGGGAATGTGCAGCCATATGTGCATGTTTTGCTGTGTTGACATACACACTTAAATGCACGCTATACGCTGTGTCACTAGCGGTGTTCAGTGCACCATCTGAGTCAGGGTATTTTCACCTTGGGCTTTCCACATTGCAGATCCACAGTCATTTACTGGTGTGAAACTCCTTTGCTTCCCATAAAGCCACTGCTCAATTTTCTCTTGCCAGTCAGCAGATTTCAACAAGTGCCTTAAGGCGTCTGTGCAGAGTCACCAGTTAAAGCACCAGGGAAGAGCAAGCAAAAGCCAGGAGAGCAATGAATGGTGGATGGGTAATATGCAACACTTACTTACAAAATATTTTGGTCATATCTGTTTTGAGACATCTGAGGAAGAAAGTGTCACTTTATTGACAGCTGAAGGTACCTTAATAAAAGCAGTCTGCGCTTTCTTCCTGCCATCCCTGCCTGTGGCTCTCTGGATAAGAAGCTCTCATTAAGTGACAAGCTCAGCCTGGAGAGGAGTGATGAGCTGGAATGGAAGGAGATCAAAACTAGGCTGGTTTGGGGTAATTCTTGTTTTGGCAGCAAATATCCAAGCCAAGTGTTTTCTAGAGCTCTGAGCTTGCTGTTTGTCCCTTCATGCGTTTTCTTTTTTGTGTGTGTGACATCAAACCAGTGAGAGAGGAACTTGTGGAGACCTGCTCACAGGTTAAAGCAGAGGGGAAAACGCAAACACATATTGCTGTATTGCTAGTGGGACGAGACTCAGGCAACCACGACAGCGGCTGCGTGTTTGGGTTCTGCATTTAACTCACCTTTCCTGGCTCCCTTTGCAGCTGACGTTTAAAGAGCAAACACTTTCTCTTTCCAAAAGCTTTTCCTTAATTGGATTTGTGTTGCCTTTTTTTTTTTTTTTTTTTTTTCATTTGTGGCTTAAGAAATTGTAAAAATATAGCTTGAAGGAACCAGTAAGAACCAGAGGACTGCAGACAGGAACTGCAGGACTTTCTTAAAGAGCAGTTTGGCTTCTTATTAATGGGAAGGGGAGGTGTGGGAGAAAGGCGGAGTTTTGATCTGCATGAGTTGATATCAAATAGTAAGTGCAAGTTTAAATACGGAATTGGGACCAATTTCTGTGCTGAAACTCACACCCTAGGAGGTGGGTCAATATTCCTTTTCTTTTTTTTCTTTTTTTTTTTTCAGTATAGGGCTGTGCAGTAAACTGGTTACATGAAAAGGAGAGGACTTTGGGAAGGGACTGGTTATTGGGCTATGTTTGCCCCATGTCCAGTTTGCCTGGGGCTGTGCCAGTCCCATGGGCAGCAGAGGTGGGACCAGCCTTGGCTCTTGCTTCCTTTTTCTGTGGCTGAGCCATCACTGCCCATGGTAACTTGGTCACTGTGGGTTAGGCTGTGGGTTTTTATTGGGCTCCATAAGGCTTTTTCTCACAAAAAAACTGTATTCCCTGCAATGGTGGCACTGCCCAACTCAACAGGGGGAACTGAAAGCTCCCAAAAGGCCAAAGCCCCTTAATGTCTCTCTCCCTCCCCAAGCTATGCCTGCTTTTATGCCCAGTGTAACAGAGGAAAAGCAGGAAGAGTGATTACCAGGCATGTTTCCTTGGTCAGCAAACTGGCTTTGGAGGTTCCTGCTCCTGCAGTAGATCCCTGAAGTTGTCCTTCAGTCAAGAAATAGGTTGCACATAATAGGATGGACAGTTGGAAATATCAAAATAGGATAGATAACTTGCATCCCATTGCATAGCAAAACTTCTCAGAACCTTTCTCCAAGAGGGAGCTACACCCCACATTCACACCACATTTGCCACCGGCTCCCGTGGGCACGAACGCTGCAAAAGCGTTTTGACAAAACTGAGGACTGAACCTTCTTTAACGGCCCTGCTGACGGGGAGCATGCACAGCCTGGCCTTGCCAAGAGTTGCGTGGACAGGCGCCCCAGAGCTCACAGGTGATGCTGATCTTCAGAGCACAAGTGTTTCTGTGCATACCAAACTGACACCAGATTCACCCTCGTGCAGTTTTGCCAGTTTTGGAGATTCGGATCTGCATCCGTTCACCCATGTGCCTTGAGTCAAAAATGCTGCAGTGACACTGACAAGGGGATGGGGAGGTTTTTCTCGGTCCATTCTTGCAAAGGCAGCTGGATCCAGTCCTTCGTTAAGGACTTGTTTAAGCTGCAGCAGCAGTCCTCCATATAAATAATAGCAGCAGCTCTGCAGGCCCTGGAGCCATGGGGCACTCAAGGGCTTTTTCTTCTCTGTTTCTTGAAGATTGCAGCATCCTGCTGTAACAGAGCCACTATCTGGGAAAGGTGGCTGCCAGAGACCTGGAAACATGCTGATTTTCATGCTACTTTTTTGAACTTCATTGCCTTATGAAAGAAGCAATGAATTTTCTTGCAGGAGAGCACGCCTTTGCGTTATCCCAGCATTTTTCACTTCCAAATTACTTTGCAAACTCTAAGAAGTGGTGAATCCTCACAACGCTCTTCCAAGGGCCTGTGGAGAAATTTTATCCTAAAGTTGGAGCTGAATTTATTCAAGCAAACAGGAAAGGAGTTTGTCATCCAGTGTCTGGATGGCCCTGGATGGCATTTTGTGGCCCTCAGGTTAGACCCATAGGCACAGTCCCATCTTCTGATGGGCTTGGGACTGGTCTCTAATCAGTCTGGAGTGGATTTGCTACAAAATAAAGAAGAAAAGAAAAAGATAACACCCCAGGGAATAATCTGGGGCCAAGCTACAAATATCATCTCAAGACTGTAGAGTGGCTGCATGTCATAATTTTTCCCTCGAGTGCCAATGTTCATGCCAGTGGCCTGTGGGCTTTTACAACCTTCTCCTTTCAGTCTGTCCTATGCACTCCATGCCATTTCTCAGCTGCAGCTCATCCTCTTTGACTGAGCAGCTTGTTTTAAAAGCATCTATTCCCTCTAGGTCACAGCCACGTGGGCAAGCAGCAAATGTCCCAGTGGTAAAACGTGGTAGCAGGAATGTCTCTCAAAGGTTCCACCAGCTGTTTCTAGACAGCAGTGAAGGATTAAGCGAGGATACATCACCAGGGAGATGAGGCCCTGGCGCAGGCAGCAGTGGATGGGGTGGCCGATGTGGTGCTCCCAAGCAGAAGGAAGTGTTGAGAAATCCCTGTGGGGATCACAGTACACTCACCTGCTCATCCACCCATGGTTTGTCCTCTGCAGCGGAGCCAGACCTCCACGCTGTGTGTTCTCACTTCCCTGCCCTGGGTCAACCCGCTCATATGTCCATATGAACAGTTCTTTCATTTTCAGTTCTTTTAAATTTACTCAAGAAATCATTGCCATCTGACCACCACCTGGAAGCACCCAAATAAGCTCCTTTTTGACCAGACAGATTCTTTTTTTTTTTTTTTCCCCACATTTTGCAGTGCTGTGCTTTTCTTGGTGGTTAGAAACCCAACTGAATCACCAAGGCTATAGGTTTGAGTCCCATCCAGTTTGCTCATACCTCCTGGTTAGAGAGCACCGCAGCAAAGAGCTCTGGGGTCATTTTCATATTGCATTTCTCAGAGCCTCTGTGTAAATAAAATGACTGTGAAAGCCCCCTGACTGTTCCCAATGCTTTCATGAGGGCAAAAAACAGGAAGCTAGAGATATGCAAGGCATAGCCTTGCATGTTGATAGCCTTTTAATATGAGATTTTTTAAAAAGACCAATGACAGACATCAAAGGAAAATTCTGCTGTGGGATAGTAGTTCCTGACTGTCAGAGTTTCTTTAATCTGAACATCATGGTGCATCTGCTGAAAGGTTAAATTCAGGAACACTGGGCAATTTTCTATACAACATTCAGAGGACAAACGTGACGTCTGAAAACATGGTGCTGCTTTGTCTTGCTCCTGAACCAGCCTGCATCATGAACATGTGTGTGCATATAGCACGTAGCACAAATATAAGCCTGATTTTCCGAACTGTAGGCACACGATTATCAAAGAACTTACATATATCAGGGTAAATTTGATTTCTTGCTTATCACAAATCACTTGCATGCCTGGATTTCCTATTGCTGTTAATAATTACGCCTGTAATTCGACATGATTTGTTTTTTAGTGTTTTAACTGTGACTAACTATCAGGCAGGCAAGATAGTGCAAGCCGCATGGAGTAAGATATTCTGTGATCTCAC
This sequence comes from Tinamus guttatus, assembly GCF_059628265.1. Classification (NCBI taxonomy): domain Eukaryota; kingdom Metazoa; phylum Chordata; class Aves; order Tinamiformes; family Tinamidae; genus Tinamus; species Tinamus guttatus. The sequence goes on along the minus strand of NW_028288599.1, from coordinate 760,050 downwards.
CCCATTGCACAACAGTTTTAGGAGCTCCGGTAGTGTAACATTGCACAGAACAAGCTTCAGGGAGTGGAAGGGTTATAAAGAGTAACAGGGAATTATTTTATGTCATGAGAGAGAGAATTTAGAATGAATGGGAGTTCAAAGTCCTGCTTACCATGAAGCTGGCAAAATACCTTTTTATAACTCAGAACTGTACAAAGATATCACGCTTGGCTCATTTCTTTTTCTCTTGCCTGTAGCAACCACCATTTCAGGTATGTTTTATTTATGCTACGTCAAAGTTTCAATAAAATATGACTATGGGGCCTGATCCTCAGTCCAAACCTCAGGTAACTCCTCTGAATCCAGTGGGTCCAGCTCTGGCTGGCCATGCTGTCCTGGTCAGCAAACCAACATTTATATTTATTATCTCCTGCTCTTATTGTTTTGGGGATTTTTTTTTCCCTCCTCAAAGGAATTGTATATTATTGTACGTGCTGTGGATAAAGTTTCCTCTGAAAAATTCCAATTTTAAGTTCCTATTCAGTTTTCCCATATGATCCATATGCTTGTTTTATGGGAAGCACTATGAAAGGCAAACTGGACTTGGCTCCGCCAAATTCAGTCGGGCTTTATAACATGACAAACCCCTCTCAGTGGGTGAGACTTTAGAAAAATGCTGTCAGATTTGCTATCATATTCCAAGTTGTGGTAGGAAAACTAAGCCATGGATCAGGAAGGAAACTCACTGTAAACCAGTTAGGAGCCTGCATATATTTTTCCTACTGAAGCAACTGTCCCAGCATTTTCAGCAAATAGCATTTAATAATAAGATAGGCCACACCAGAGACAGCTCACATTTGTTGCACAATATCTGCATTTTTTTATGCAGCTCAACAGAATTTTTGATGATGTCTCACTCTTGTACTGGGCTTTGCCCTCCATCATGGGGACCACAGTCTTCAAAACGATTCCCGTCCTGCCTGTGTGCTTAGTGCTCTGCAGAGCTTTCATGTTTACTGAAACATAACATCACTGCTGTGCCTTCCCAGGAGCCTTCGCACAGCAGCCTCCTGGGGTTGTTTTGGTTATCTGTATACTTTTCTCCTTGAATCAAATGACTTCTTCCTTCCTAGACAGATTGCACAAACTGTTCTTTATCCAGACACCATGAGTCTTTCCGCCCCCAGAAATTGCCACACAGCTCCTTGCTGAGACTCTCTTTCCCATAAATAACACATGCCGAGATGCCTTAAACTCTTGGTCAGCTTCCCTGCTTCAATGACATATCAATGACCTCTGCTAAGACACTGATGTCATTTTAGACAAGTATGTCTGTATCTGGAATCCCATTTAATAACATTTCTGCTTTTGAAATTTGTATTTGCATTTAGAAATACATACTTAGGTCTTAGCAGTCGGTGCAGGGAGATTGCCACAAGACTGACCTGACTTAACACAGAGCAGCTCATACAGACTCTCGTGCAGCAGCTCCCATGGACTGTGTGCAGCTGGGTCACGTATGACGGCGCTTGTGGGTTTGTGTCCTGGAGAAGGGCAGGGCAGAGGATTCATCCCACCTAACGGAGGTGCCATATTACAACCTGAATTACCCCAAATCTCCTCTAATCACTGTTTAACCTATTTCACACTCCTCTGTTAGAGGGCTGTATTCATTTTCTCCATTTCCCCCATTCTGATACAATAGCAGCCTCAGTGGAAACCTGGTGGTCCTAGCAGAGCCGCAGTGCATGGACCATCTTCGTGTGCTGGTAACAAAAGGGAGATTCCCACGCTTGGTCCAACGAAGTCCAGTGAAAATGATGAGACCAGGAACAAGAGCTCATTAGACTGAGCCTCGTTTTATCAGCAAAACCTAGGATACTAAGTCAGGGGTAGGATTGTCTCTGTATTTAATTTTCTCAATAAAAAAAAACATTTTCTCCAGAAGACAATTTACTTTGTGTCTGTAATGACATCATTTCCACAGTGTCTCTGGCCCTGTGCAGAGGCTGCCTGTCTTGTGCTGCTTTATAAAGCCAGTGATATACACATTCCAAAGGAGGAACATTTGCTTTACACAACTCCTGCTCCCTTGGTGGATCCTCTCCGCCTGGTGTTATGCACTACAGCTGCAGTGCAGTTCTGCTGTGTTTATAATCGGAGGCCTCTGCTTTCCCAAATTTCAGTCTTTTTTTGCCTTCCGCTGGATTCCCACATCCCTGGCTGGTTCATATGGTGCCCATATGAACACAGGGTCCTTCCCAGCCCAGTCCCTTCTTGGCTGGTAGCTCCTGGCCCTGCCATGCTCCAGAGTTTGATTCTTGCAGCTTCTGTAGTTTTGCGAAATCCCGATGTTGTCGGCACCTCCTTCTGCTGTGTTTATACAGGACCTCCTCATCTCGCCTATGTTTACTGCCTGTGACCCTGCCACTCTCCCATATTTACATTTCATGGCCCATATTTACATCCTGCCGCATCCGCGGCCCTGCTCTCCTCATGCTTTTGGTCTTCCAACATCTGCAGCTCAGTGCACCTTTGCTCTCGCACTTAAAGTTTAAAGTTAAATGTAGCCATAAGTGAAAAACAAAAAATGCAAGTGAAAGAAGACACCCATGTCCTTGCTTACCTCTGCTGATGCCCTTGATACGGATTGATCTTTCCACCCACCTTAATACGCAGCCAGAGGACCCTTTACACTACGTGGGATGCAGAGATCAAAACAAGCACATTTAATGAGCTCAGCTCTAACAATATTATGAAGTTGTCTTTTTCTAGCCTTTGCTAAAATTCTTTTTGGCTATACTCCGCATTTCTCTCATTATGAGCATGCCTTGTAAAGCTGCTGCATCTTGCCATCAGGCCACCAACACTGCCCAGGGACTTACCACCCTCAATTGGAAGTTGAAACATAACTTGGGGTTCTTAAATTTACACATGCACACATGTAGACACATAAACAAAATTCTCAAACAAGCACCAATCCTTTTAACCAAGGCAGCTTGTTGAATTCAGCATTTTGTAAGATACTTCGGATACAGACAGGACGTGAAGATAAGTTCAGATATATTTCATACTGGTGGATTTGTTACAAGAAAGTACAAGCTCCTGCTTCCCTGGATGCAAAAGCAAGAAGGTACTGTTCATGCATCTGGATTTTAATCTCTGTCACAGACCTGCAGGGAGGGTCTCTTTTACACGCTTACCCCAGACATTTCCCCTCATGTTACAGTTTCTGGTTAAATTACCTATCTGTCTCTTTTGGGCTGAAATGGGCTAGAAAGGCAGATCTGCTACCAGCCCTCAGCAAGGGGCAGAGCCAGAATGGGAACCCACAATCTCTGCACCAACCCTGGTGGCAGCTGGGAGATGAGTCTGAGTGCTTGGAAAGCAGAAAAGGCCAGAATTCAAGCTTGAATTCAGCAACATTTGGAGTCTGCTGTGCTGTCAAACTCAATTATTATTACTTTTACACACAGTGCTGTTATTTGCCCTTACTCACTTTTTTTTTTGTTCCATCGCTTAGTGAGTCGTCACTAGGAACTAATTGACTTTTCTGAGTTCAAGAAGCTTGAGCCTTGAGGGCACCACACACATTACAGGCCATGCACCCACAAGTGCCCAGTTATCCTCTGATGGATCCTTGCGTCTGGTGGATCCACCATGGGTGGTTTGTTCCCTAGTTGGAATTACTTGAAATGTGTCTCAGCTGGATACAGTGTGCATCCATGGCATTTATTATGCCTTATTTTTCTTTATTTTTTTCTTTTGCACATCACGCTTTTGCACTGCAAATGTATATGCTCTAATCAGACATCTTTCATCTTGCTTCTGATAATCTAAAGAGATTGATCTTGTAATTCTCACTGGAAGAACTTTTTCTCCATCATTGAAATAACTCCCACTACACACTTCTGTGACTTTTCCACTCCGCCTGCATACTTTTAAAAGGACACTGGAACAGTAAGATTTTTTTCTAGAATCAGCTTAAGATACTTTAAAGTCTTTTGTCACATTGGGAACTCATGTAGAGTGACTTTGTATATAGGACCTCATAATCCTTTCAGAGTTACCACTTTTCAGATTCAACCTTCCATTCTGCAGACAGCCAACTTTCTTTGCTATGAAATCTATAATTTTCTATCTCTGCAATTTAAAACATAGTTGTTTTAAACAGCTCAATTTATCTCTCTCTCCAAATGATTCTAGATGACAGCCTTATCTTCATTATTATTTATCATCCTGTCAATCTTTGTGTCATCTACAAAAAATTATCTCAAAAGTGTGTTTTATACTTGCTTCCAGAACATCACAGAAAATGTTGAATAGCATTGAGTATATGTTGATCCTGCTAATATATCATTAGATGATTCTCCAGTGACACCCACGCTTTGAGACCTGTCAATTAGCTTGTTCATGTTCCAATTAATGTGGACTTTATTGACACTCTATAATGTTCCTTTTAATTGTAGTGCTACAAGAGTACCAAGATTTTAAAAGTCCTGCTTACCACCTCCATTCAAACACGTAGTCCCTCCAATATGTTTGAAAAAGACATAGTGAACTATGTGTCTTCCATTAATTATGTACTCATCTTTTAATTTTTGCTAATTGAATCTTGCTAATGTAAGCATCTCCATCCTCTTGTCAAAGAGTGGCAGGATAACCAGCCTCTACTTACCCAAGTGATCCATATTGTCTTGTCTCACTGCTTTCACTGCTTATTTCCAGCCCTCTTGACCTTCCCAGCTTTTCCAATGCTTAACATCAGTGTGCCAAGTTTCCCTCACTTAACTCTTTTATGACTTTTGAGTTCAAGTTCCCCAGACCTTCGAATTCTTAAATGCATTCACCAATATGCTGTTAATGGGCCAGGAAGCAATAGAAGTTCACCATCCTTTTATGTGCCAACACAAAAAGAACTATTTATAAAATGTTTTTGCTTTCTCCTGTGGAGATCCCAAAAGTCAAGTAGTTTTTGGATTGCACTTTTATATCCAAGTTATGAAGTCTGGTCCCTGAGCCAAGCTTCCTGTTCATGTAGGGTGTTCTCATCTGGCTCAGCCCTATCTGGATATAAGTGTTTTGGCAGGTAGGACTGCCAGAGACTTGCTGTGATATGATCATGTGACTTCATGATATAATTCCTTTCACAAACTTTTCAGGCTTAAAACTGTCTAGGTAGTTTGTTTCTCTAGGGAAAGCTCAGAGAACCTCATTCCTCTGGTAGGAAGAAACTTTTCTAATTTCCAGCCAAACCTTATTAATGGCTACTTTATATCTATTTGCTGTGCTAACATTTTCCTTTCTCTTACATAGTCCTTTCCATCCCTGGCATTTGTTCTGTTGCTGTTTAACAGCCATATTATACAAGGCGGTCTTTGATGCGATCAGTTAAAGAGCCAAGGTGTTTTGCTTTCCCTGTGTCTAACATGCTAGAACAGCTAATGGCTGTTTTTCCAGACACTCAAGCTGTTCTTCTCTGAAATTGTTCCAGTTTGAATTCTTCTTTCCTGGTCTTAGGATGACCAAAAGAGATCTCATCTAGACTTTATATAACGGCATTAATATTTCCCTATTTTTGCTGCAAATAGTTCACTCAATGCTTCCTACTTCTTGCTCTCTCCTAAATGGAGTGTCCGTGTATTCTTGCTTCTTGTTAGGGTGGAGACACTAAGAGATAACAGGAGAACCAAAAAATAAAAATACTTCTAAAATTAATCACAAACTATATTTTCCAAGAGCTTTACAGTACTCTAGGGGATTAAATCCAGTTTCAAGGGTGATTCATCATTAGGGCAGTTTTCAGTGAGGCTTAGACATGCAACTCCCAGCCATTGAAATTCAGATTCCAGGAAGAACCAACCTGCATCTTAGATGCCTGAAAAGTCTAAAGTATGTGGAGTGTCTGTACAAAAGCACTTCAGCCTCTAGATGACCTGAGCATTTAAAGGTCATACAGTTTATTAAAGGTCATATGGTGGGCATGGTGTGCAGCATTAGCAGAACTGAAAATGGGATGTGTTGCTGGTGATTAATCATGACTGTATGGAAAGACTTCAAAGTATTTTACTAACAAAACCAACAGTAGAATTTTCCTTCAACGGTCTTACAGGAAGAAAAAAACCTCAGGTGATTTTTGTCGGAAATGGAAGGACAGCTCACCAAAAGATCTTGACAAAGTAAAAGGACATTCAGAGGATCCCCAGACCTCCTCTAGGAGTTTGGTGCCTAACACTTCTATGGCACTGGGTTTTCCCTTTTTTATTTCACGCTTACCACCTTTCATCTTGCAGAAAATTGTCCATTCTCTCATTCAGCAAGGAAACAAACCCTTGAACACTGTGCTGCTAAGGTCCAAAGATGGCAGGGATGAGGAAAGGTGCAGAGTGAAGTTCACGTGCATATGCTTGAGCTTGTCTGCTAGGGCAAAGACACCTGCCATGTAAACATACATGTCTGTAAAATTATGAAGGGGGAGAGCAAATAGAGAAAAAAAATGTCCCCTTTTATTGCCAGTAGAAGAATAAAATGACACAAAAACATGCAGATTCAAAACAGACTGTCCCTTACCTAGTGCCTGAATTCCCAAGCTATAGATGTTCATATGCTGATGGAGTACTTGGGGGAAATATCACTGTACACAAAAAGTATAATTTTCTTTATACTTTTTCCTATGTGTCCATTTTTGTTCACTCTCAGAAAAATAGTTATCACTCGATCAGCATTTGGTCCAACTTTGCATGAACATTTTATATTTTTATGTGCCATAGGTGTATGCTCAGTTGTACATTGTCTGATGACCTACGTCCTTGTACTACTGCATGAACTGAGAGATGTAAGGGAGCTCAGCAGTCTCATTGGAGCTGCTGTTGTGGCTGGCTCCCATCCATGGCAGTTAAGTACCATAGCAGGTCACTGAATTACTGACATTTCTGATTATGGCCAGGTGTGTTGCCATTAATTACTTTCTCTTTGCTTGACTGGAGCCCATGGTGCCTGCTGACCCCTCCTCATTTCTGAAAGCGCAACTTCATATCACAGGCAGACCAGCATAGGGAGTAGCTGATGCTGAGCTTCTGCTTTTCTCTCTTTTCCACACCTGCTTGGACAGCCACTCTCCACTTCTCCCTGCTTTGGCACTTACCCGGATCTGCAGCCCACAGCTGATCCAGGAGTGAATCCTGCAGAAGTTATCCCTTATTTTGTGGGGTTAGTTTTCTAGTGGCTTAACACCGTGTTCTGGTTCACAGTGGGGTCAGAATACTGCTACCCGTTTAAGGAACACAGTGGGAGTGAATGGAAAAAGGGAATAAGATTACTCTTTCCATGGGCAGGAGCTGTTAGGTCAACTCTGCAGCATGAAATTGGGAAATTATGGATTCACTCAGAGTGCTGATATCTCTGTCTATACCGTTTTGTTGTGGAGTGAAATTTGCTAAATATAGTCCTTCGAAAGATGATTTTGAGAAAAGATGGATATTTTCCAGTGTTTTCAGCTCAAACACTTGCTTTTTAGAAATTAAGATCTTTGCTAGTCGCATTTGTATGCAAGGCAAGAGAAACCTGCACTATTTTACATATGACTACTTTTAAATTAACGGGCATAAGATAATTAACTAGCCTATAATTAACTTTATGGTAATATTTTTCAAACAGACAATCAAACCTTTGCTACAGTTGCATTAAAATATTGATATAAAGCTTTAATAAGGTTAATTATGTAATGGCAATTTCAAGCATTTAATTAGATAGTTCTTCAGCTTAATAGATCAACTTATCTTTGTGCTTGTTACAAACAACAATTAATTAAGTCTTAAGCTACTCCTGCAAGGTCAGTTAATAGTAATCTAGCAATGATTAAAAAAAAAAAAACTCCCAAAGGTATTTGACAGTTTTTCCACTCCCATGATGCTTAGCGTAAGGTATGGGGCAAAGGGTGCAGTTCATCCCAATCCAAGGGAAGGGACAGATACTCGCACTGAATGTTTTAGTGCCAGAAAGGTCAGAATTACCCTGTCAGTGCCTATATCTGTTCATTGATCTCATGGTGGCAAAGGGACCTACCTCTGCCTGATGTCTAAAGTTAGGATAAAGGCCTGGCCCACCGCTGAGGTACTCAAACTGTGTTAAAAGAGTCAATGGTGCCAAATTTGGTGTGCTTGAACTTGAGCAAAAAATAGATACAGTTTCTATCAGTGAATCTGGTCACCCAAAGGTGAGCATCACTAGGACCCTGATGCATTTCAGAAGCTTGCAGGTACTTACCTCCAACTGATATAAAACAGACAGACATATGGGGCAAGTTCAAAGAAGAACAAAGTGTGAGATCTTTCCCACCAAAATTCATGTCTGTGATGGGACTTGGGCAGCACCTAGGTGTTATGAAGCTATGGGTAGCACTCAATGCTGCCAGGCCTGGAGCAGACACTGACATGGTAATATCAGGATGCTGGACCAGTCCATCTGTGTGTTCTCCTGCCAGCAACCCCTACTTGAATTGGTCCCTACCCCCATCCTCCCCAATGCCAAAGTGGACCTGACCATATGGTACGGCCAGAGCAATGGGTTTGGTTCACCATCCCAATCCAGCTGTGGTGAGCAAGCAACAGGGCTGCGCTGCAGACAGAATTGTCCACAGAATATGTATACCTTACTGTCACTTTTCCCATTTCTTGGCCTTCCTTTTCACTACCCTTGCACTTTTCTTTCTACACCCCATTGCTTTCCCAAATAAGCAACTGGCCTCTAATTACTCTTTCCCCAATTTGCTGTATCTATATTCAAAATTTGGCACTTCTGATACTGTAAGCTAGGAAATCTCAGCTTTATATTGTACTACTGATAGGATCATCTAGGCCTTACAAAACTCTATTCCCCAAAACATCTTCAGTGCTCCCTTTCAGCTATCTGTGGAGTCTGGCAATTTCTCACACAATTCCTTCTTAAACTCCTGTGATATCCAGCCATCCCTCATGATGATGTCTTTGCCTTTTGTCAGCTTCCCGCACAGGTATTTGTTATCTCCAGTAATTTGCTCTGTCATATCCAGTACGTTCCCACATCCTGGTCAGTTAGCCTAATCTCAAGACATGGCCTACGCAAGGGCCTGGTCACTTTGGAGAAGTCCTAACAATAGGCACTGAGATAAACCAGCAGTTTCCTTGACATCTGAACCTGTGCAAAAGTACAACTGCTCAGGGAAGGGGTAGTAGCAACCTCACTAAGGAGAAAGCAAGTCTAGGTCTGACCTTGTCCTCGTTGCATGCAGATGGAAACGTTATGTCCTTCACTTGCCAGGAGTATTTTATATTATTCCAACCTTAGACAAAACATAAAACCAGACCAAGGAAACAAATTCAGGTCTCCTTGCCTACAGCTGTGCATCCTACAATGTCTAGTTGCTGCTTACTGCCTCCTCCCAGCAAAACATCTCCTAACCCTATCTCACAGCGCCTGAGGTTCCTCTGGGAGGATGGAGGAGGGTTGAGCCTGGTCTGTTGCTGTTAAGCAAAACAACTCTCACTCCTCTTTTCTCCAATGCCGATATTTTAAAAAACATAATCCTTGCTCTGTTAATCATCCACATCCAGGGGAATGCCTTTCTCTGAAGCTTGAAAGCACAAAAGTTTTTGAAGGTCAAAACCTAATATCTTCCATTGTCTCAACTCTGCATTATCTTTGGGCAGAGCTAAAGAGGTCTGAATTTCCCAGTTCTGAGCTTCCAAACAACCTCCTTGATCTCTTCCCACATCTTTAATTGACTGATTCTCTGCTCTGTGAAATAACTTTCCTCTGCAGTCTGCTCAGAAGGCTGTAATACTCCTGACTGACCTGACAGGAGAGGCACAAGGCATAATGAATGTTTGTAAAGAGTACAAAAATGATTTGATGGAGGGCACTTGCACAAGTGCAAGGTGATATATAACCTGCAAAACAAGTTTAATGAAATACTTTAAATTGCTGTGAGTTATGTAACCACATTAAAAAAGTAGCATTGACACCAAAACAATGAACTGAAGCTACGATTTTCCAAACCAGAGTAGTCAAAAATTGCTGAGAACTCAACCTTTTCCCTTACATTCCTGCACATGCAGAAGACAAGGAATCACAAACTGATGATTTTTCTGGTGAAATACTCATTCCAGCTTGGTAGGCCTTTGCTAATTACTCAATGCATGTCTATTTAGTTCAGAAAATTGCATCAGATTTTCAGTGTCACAATTCTCCACTTTGCAGCAATGGAAGGACGAAGAAGATGATGGAAGTTACCTGCCCTCACCATCATGGACCACTCTCATCTTCCCCAGTTGAGCCAGAGCATTCCCCTCTTCTGGTACATAAGGACTTTTGGACTAAGAAACCCTACACCATTGCATTCACCTATGAATGACTCCAGTCAACCTGCATGACCCACACTTCTTCCCAGTTACAGGTTCACTTAATTGACCTAAATCCCTTTTGTAATCTCTTTGCTTCAGTGATATAAAATTGTTTTACGCTGATTATACTTACTTGTACTAATGAGTTATGAGATGAGGGAGAAGAAAGCTTTCAGATTTTTTAAAATTTTCCTTTGGAGAGTAGTTTTCTTGCACAGGTAACAGTTCAAATTTTGGTCTTATTGTCTACATCCATATTCTCCATTCTGATCAAAGACTCATTCTCTGTTTGTTACATGGAAATATTTGTACAAAATATTGCTGATTTACATCATCACAAAAAAAAAAAAGGTTATGGCCTGATAAAATCATTTTGCCATGCAATGAGATAGGGAAGGAATCCTCAAAGGCCAAAGCTCAAGCTGAAGATAAACCCCTTTTGGGAATAAGAGATTCCCATTGCCCTGTGACAGTCTAATTTAGAAGCAGGAAATTCCTCAGAATAACCAGCTCGCAGGCCCAGCTGAGAGCTGACTAATAAAAGTGCTGTGAAATATTTAACTGCATAGTAGCAGAAGATTAAGAACAGATGTGGTCTAGAAAATCAGCTACACCTGGAGTGAAAACAAACCTCTTTGCACAGTGTCACCAGCCTCAGCAGCATCCGGCATGTCCGTGTCTGGCTGAACCCCAGCCAAGGGGGACTCTGCCCACCAGCTCCGCAGATGCCTGGTGTCAGCTGGCAGGCACCTCCATTTTCCAGAAAAGTCCTTTTCATGCTGGCATTTTTCCCTGCTGGCACACTCAAGAAATTAATACTCATCATCCTCTCAGGAGCTGCTCTCATCCCTGACTGTCAGTCGTATTAAAGCTCTCAATCAGCTCGTAGTGCTCAAGAGCACCGAGAAGCAGCAGCACTGCAGGAGTCATCCTGCTGTGCCTCGTATCAATTAAGTCTATAGGAAGAAGACACACTGTATGGAGAGGTACTAGATTTCCTCAAACAAGCTGGTATACCTGGAAAAGATTTATAGACGTTACAGCCTCAGAGCCCCTTTGCTGCATCTCTTGAAGAGATGTTAAGTCCAAGAATTTTCCTTCCTTAAAAGGGGGGCCATTTAAAAGCCAGTGATCACAAGGCATCTTAGCCTTTCCCAGGCATGTCTGTGCTGCAGACTTAAGCCAGGTAATTACTGTCCACAGCTGAGCACTCCAATTAGCATCCCCTCTCTGCCTGCTATGGCACAGCAAAGCATTGCATGTCCTATTGTGGCTGTTCTGGTGCTAACTCAGGGCAGTCATGGGATTCCGAGGATGTGTGCAGTGGTCATCGGGGCTGCTCTGCTGCAGGAGGTCTGAGCACAGGGCGGCAGTGGAGGATGCCACCCTCCCTGGTCGAGTCCCAGCAGCGATTCAGGGAAGGCAACTCCTGCAGGAGCAGCCCCTGGGCCTTTGGTTTTTTGCTCCAGTTGAATTCAGATCTGCAGCTCGGGCGGATCAGGGTTTGAGTGCGTGCCTGGAGGCTGCTCACAGCAATATCTGGCAAATGCCATCTGAAGAAATGTTGTTCTGTTACCGTGGAAGGAAAAGGATGCCATTGCAAGGGCAGGAGCAGCCAGGCAGTGCCCAAGAGCCTCCGATAATCCTTCCCACAGGATTTACCGTTATTTATTAGCCTGGACATGTCTTGATCCTCTGTCAGATGGAGATATGAGCTGTTCCAAAGTGTTTGGAGCCAAAACTCCATTTTAGGATCATTACAGAAACAAGGAACAATGTCTTCATCACGATACACAGAGTGAGTGCCACCAAAATCATCCTCAGGTTCCTCAAAAGACATGACCACACTATCCAGGGTGCCAGTTATTGGGATTTTCCCAATAGGGTTCACAGCTTCAGTGACTCCAGTCTTATTTATTCATTACAACATCTCCAAAAGTTAGGTTTTTTTATATGGGTTTCTTATAAAGCATCCAAAAGCATCAATTTTTGGTACTGAAGCTTGTAATTTTGTCCAGTTGTAATGTTGCCTTACTCCCTTACTCTGTTTTGGGGCTTTACCTTTTGGAATTATATTGCTTTCCAAGCAAGGCAATTTTTGATGTCTTTTTGGTGATATCCAGCAGTCTTTTAAAAAGTGTTTTATTTAGATGTATCTATCAAATGCTCTCACAATGAATTCAAGAAAAAAAAAAGTGTTTAATTTCTTAGCAAGCAAATTATAGTCTTTCAGGGAATTCTTTGTCTCCTTATGACCTGCTAAATGGAAATGGCATGTTTTTGATTGCTACCCAGAGGTGGCTGTCTGGCCCTGATGCACCACAGTTTTACCTACAGCTACTGAAATACTCTGAGTCACAAAATGAGACATAGCAGCAGATAATGAGAGGTAATCATACAAAGGATATTACAGCCATGAAGGCACTTTAGGCACAGCTGTGCCTGGTGGACAGCAGAAGCTGGGTGCAAATATATCTACATAATTCTTAATTAACTACAAAAAGTGGCTGGCTCCTTTTTTTTTTCTTTTTTTCTTTTTTTTCTCTCCCTCTTATTTCCCAGGTCATAAACCAAATCTTCAGCAGGTATAAACTGGCACAGGCTCTTTGACTTCAAAGGAGCTACATCAGTTTGAAACAACAGAGATTCTGGCGCCATATGGCCCTAATTATGTTAATGTGAGGCCCAAAGGATGCAGTGCAATAATAAAAAGGAAATACTGTGTGATCCATCATAGCTTTGGCACTCAAGGCAAGACTTTCAAAGGTATTTAGGCACCAAAAGAAGCAGACAGGTGTGTAGGAGATTTTCTGCGTTCCATTTACTCATGATAAAAAATTATTTCCTTTCTATCCCAAACTAGGCTCCCTGAAAGGAGAAATTGCTCACCTGAAGTGACCAGGGAGACATGTTTCATTTTTATCGCCATGGAGATAAATGCTCTTTTTCTAAGATGGATCTCCAGCTACTTTGCCTCTTGACGTACTACTGCTCCAAGTTCTCCAGGACGTATTGGGCATGTGGCTGGAGCGCTCCCATGGCAGTGGCATCTGGTGGTAGCTACAAGGGCATGGGTAAGTGGTGGTAGCTACGAGGGCACAGGCCACCTTGCTATGAGGCAGAGCCAGAGCACAGCTCTGGTGGTAGGCATAGACTGTAGCAAGATGAGTGATCCTAACCAGGCTTGCCTGTCTGGAGGAGTGTCTGCTGCAGAGGACGAGGCCATGCATCCCATCAACGTGTGCTGATTGCTCCTCGCCGCACTGCCCCGCGCGTGAAGCCACAGGAGGACATGAGAAGGATGAGTACAACGCAGTAATGTTCGAAGCAGATGGAAACCTACCCCACCCTGAGTCCCCCAGGCCCGTCAGTATGGAAACCTTCAACAGCATGGAAAGCTGCTTTGATTTTTTAAATCCAAACAACTAAGCACTGTTATTCTTGGACATTCGTATTACATTTTCCTCATATTTTTCCATCACACGGATGATTAAAAATGAATTACTGCATTAAGGTGTTTGAAGTTAGGATGCTGTGTGCAGCATTTGTTTGTTTCTAAGTCCTTGTCAAGAATTTCCTGCTGATCAGGTTTTATACTGTCTTTACCTACTAATAATTTTCATCAGGGATCAAATATTCACTGAATAGCTAGAAAAGAATTCTCCCATCCTAGGCTGTTTTTACTTTTACAAAGACTACTGCCTTGTAATCTTTGTTTTACCAGCTAATGAAGCAATACAACTGAGAGCATACTCATGTTATTGTAAAAGAGTGGGAAGTGGATTGCTTAATATGTCAATACTTTGTCAATATGACATGCTAACTTTCACAGTCATCTTTCATTGCTCTGATGCCTTTGTATTCTTTGAAGTGTGCTTTGGAATAATGAAGTTCTGTTGCTGTAATAACCTGTTACACAATGGGATACTTTCCCTTAGAAAAAATAAGGGAAGGTCACCTTTTTATGAGGACTTCCTAGTGTACTTTTTTTTCTTAGTTCCTTGCATTTTGCATAATTTTGTTCTTTGCCAATGTTTCTGTTAAGAAGTCAGATGCAATGCCATAATGTAAATGTATTTGGTGCTACCGTCCTTAAGAGTTTGGGTGCTTTTGCTTTTATTTGTCTCATATCCTAATATATTAGGCCTACGCAGTACCCTTGGACTGGCCAGGGGATGTGGAGAGTAAAATAAAGCCAATAGTTGGGCTGTTCTCTCCATATATGTGAGAATTAGGTTTACATCTCTATGCTGGCTGAGCGGGAAGGCACTCTTGCTGGCAGATGCTTGTTTGTAAAGCCAGCAGTGGGCCTCTGAATTTCATCAAGTGTATCAGTTTTGACTGTTAAAAGAAGTCTTCAAAGTTGATTTGATTAAAACAAACATATTTCTGGAAAATTTTTGAGTTTGGCTGTTTTGTTGTCAAGATCCCAATCAATTCTAGTTAATGGCAGCAAAGCACGAGAATTGTTGGGAGACCAAGAAGATTGTTGTCCTCTATTCTTTCATTTAAAAGGTTCAAATAATCATCTGTCACATGGTTGCAATATAGCAGAATTAATAATAAGGCATAAAATTATTAATTGTGCCCTATGAGATAAACTATTTCATAGGATATTATCAAAATTTATGCTGTTACTGAAATCATTACCTTTTACGATTTAATTTTAGCCAGTAAATATTTGCAATAGGAGACCTTATTCCTGCACTTTTTTGTGGCTGTAGCTAACTTTTATACATGTGAGCAATGCTCCCCCTTTGACTCAAGCTATTTACTGGCATAAATATTTTCAAGATTAGAACGTTAACACCTAGCCGAAGTGTTCAAGAAAAAGTAACAACAATTGAAAAGTTCTCATACGCAAGTTTCTATAGTTGCTGAATATTTCTATAAAGTTCCTAAAGTTCCTGTACACTGCACAACAGGGAATAACACATATGCCTTTAAAAATTACAGAACTTGTTGACTTACATTCAACTGAGGAAAAAATGTGAAAAAATATTTTTATAGAAAATTCCTCAAATATTTACTGTGTGAGACATCAAAACCAAAAGCTTAAATAGGCTCTTAATTGCACAGTGAGGTATTTAAACAGAGGTTTGATTTTCAAAAAAGCTGGACAACAACAGGGCCTATTGAAATCTTTTCAATCAAACCACAGACTGTTACTATAAACTAAAAGGCTAAATTTAGGCATTTGTTTGGAAAATCTTATTTGTTATTTCTCTTATGTAAAAATTCATCCCTGCATTTGGGTAAAGGATGCCCATTTAATTAGTACAAATGTTTTCCCATGCCCATTATTTCTCTAACCCTTCTAGTTTTATAAGTTACAGATCAATATTGCATTGAATATTTATAGGGAACCTGGACAATGATAGTTCACCATTAAAGAGCGAAAACTTATGTAAGAGTCTCTTTTGCATTTCCTATATTTTGTCACTCTTTCTTTTCCTCTTTTTATGTCATTATCTGTGCGGAGTTCGGTGATGAAGTCCTTAGCACAACGAAGGCATAGGAGTCCTTTTGATTCATGTAGGACAGGAGATAACCGTGTGCATTTAAGCTAAAACTAAAACATTTTCCCTGCCCTAGGCTTTCATCACAAATTAGTCATTGCTTCTCCATTTGCCTCAGGGCCCCTGAGATTCATAAATTGGGTGGATGAGCGTGGGCCAAATTTCAGGTGTCTCTAATCTCAGTGAGAGACTGGGGTTGAATCCAGACAAACACAGGAGTTTCACTTTTGGACTCACTCCTGGGAGAACAAGGGATGTTTGCTGCCAGATATTGATGTTTGGTGTGACATGGATCACACCTTCAAATCTCACACTTGGAAAAAGGATTCAGACAGCAGTAGGAAGAAAGGGACTGGGAAGAATCTAAAAGACGACAGAATCCAGGCTCCTGCTGTAACAGTCACCACATTATGCAATTTCCCCAATAAAGTTACCAGTTTTCATATTAAAATCTGTAAACATTTTTGCCCCCGCAGCCATCCTGGTATGTTACAAGTGAGCAAAGGCGACCACAGACCCACACGACGGGACGTCCACCTCGCACAGTGCAGTCCGGCCGTCCCACCGTGGGTTTGTGGCATGGTGACCATGGCACAGCTGAGGCAGGGATAGTGCCCTTGCATTTAGTACCTTTCATGGACTTTTTCTCTTCTCTGAATTTGTTCTAGAAAACTTCTTTGAACTCATGTAAATGCTTAGCATCCAAGAGGTTGCACAGAAAGGGCTCTCAGGGTTTAAATGCACATTGCTTGACTACCTGCTGAGGGGGCTCTTTCCACTTCTATGGCGTTCTCAGAAAACAATATGGAAAGTTCTTCTTTGTGGACAACAAGAGGGAGCTTTTAAAGCTTCAACCATGATTATAAGCCCCGCGAAAAAGGCAAAAATAGCCTAAGAGCACTAGAGAGACTGAAAATACATTACAAGACCCTGCTAAGGAGGATGCAGAAGGCCATCTTACAAAGCTGCCAAGAGCTTGTGGAAGAGCGAACAGCACTCAGGTCATCACACCAGGTGAGGGAAAGCTAGACGGGGTGCAGAGCAGAGCTGGTGGGCTGACTGGGGAGAGTCAAGATCCTCCGTGCAGGCAGCAGCAGCAGAACTTCTTGAACGGAGAAGTTCAAAGGCTTGGGGAGGACATGAGCAGAGTTATTTGTGCTGAAGGGTAATGTTAGCTGAAGAAAATTGCTTTCAGGCTTCTTTTGGACAATTGCTTTTTGACGACTCTTAAGTCGTTGCTTTTAGTCTGAACTCCTCACTCCAGGTTCATTTGGTGCTGTTCTGTCTGTTTATTAGTTGCTACTAGTAATTGTAGCTTGCAGCTATGGGACAAAGGAGCACAAGGGGGAAGAAAAGGAGGGAAAGAGGCACAGAGGGAAAGGCTCTGCCCAGGAGGGTGTCTGGTGCAATGTGGAGCTTGTAAGGCCTCTCCTCCCTCTCTGCAGTACTGGGATGTGGCAGAGACTGAGCTGAGGCAGCACCCAGAGCTGAGGCTGCAGGACTGGCAAGAGTGGCCAAGACAGCATCTGTGCACCCTTAATACACCATGAGGAACTAAGAAGTGAAAGAAAAAGACTAGAAGAGTAAAACGCAGATTTGAAAAGCTCACATTTGTGGGCTAAAAGTAGCAAAAGCAGCTAAGAATCCCCCAGTAGAGCTGTGTTTTCCTCTGCTGGTCGTAGACGTAAAGCCTTAATGCATTGCCCTTGGGGATAGATTGTGGACTGGACATCCCCCAGGAAATTTTGAGTTGTTTTAAAGCTTCAGATTTGTTGTACACCCTTTGGTAAGTGCCGATTGCCAAGAAGATGAGCATGTCATTGATTTCCCAGGTGTCTGCATACTCGGGTGAGGAACCTCTAGACAGTTGAGCCCTGCCCATTTGTGTTGAGAAACAGCCCCTGTCAGAAAGATTTCATCAGCACCTTCTGACTGACTCATATGGCCAGCTTACCATCTCTGTCATCTACTGCTAATGAGGTCTTGCACTATAATGGAAATTTATCTTAGCTCTTTGGCATTTGCCTTGGTGTTTTGCACCATAAACAATACAGTTTCTCCTGGTCTCTGGTAAAAAAACAAACCAGCACTCGAACCTGGAATGGTGGGGATAAGCTGGGAAGCTGACAGCTGCTCATCTCTGTCTTCAACACCCTACCACTCTTTTAGGAGTGGGATGGGGAACATCAATTTATATGGTGTCTACGACTACTTTAAAGGAAAGTTTGGGTAGCAACATAAATGTGATATAAAAGGCAACCCCTCTGTACTATTAGACTTGCTAAATAATGTTTGTTTTCTAATTTGGGAGATTAGGAAACTGCTTTAAAGGTCAGACTAAGATCTGAACTACAGCAAAGGGGAGAAATCCTGGGCCAGAGCTTCTGACCAGGCTCCATCAACAATATGCAGGAGTAAACACGGTCCATGTGGAGACTGAGGAGTCCTGGAGAGTCAAGGCAGAGTTAACTGTAGGACTCCTCCTCACACTAGCAAGAGCAGGGGTGCCTGTTGGATGTGCCAATGAGACTTGGTGCTGCATTTCAGTCTTTTCTGACTTAGCAACCAAAGTGCAGCCAAGCGCTTGTTTTGCAAGCATCTCTGCTGGATGAGGATGGTGTCGCCTTCAACCGCTTGCAATGCACCCGCCACCAGACATTGCTACTTCTGCCAGGCTGTTGGCAGAAGGCATCCTCTGAGTGCTCCAAGTCCACCGCTGGCTAGATCCCGAGCTCACCTCGTTCAGCAGACTTCACGGAGGAGGCTCAGTGCCAGCGGAGCTGCAGCGCTACATAAGGCAGCTCAGGTGGCTTTGTCAGAAATGGGTTAGGAAGCTCTCCTCTCTCTCTCTGTCTCTCTTCATGCAACAGTGCTGTGTCCAGGCTCCTCATCTTGCATACAAGGACTTTAAAGGGCCCATCTCCTTATCATGAGAAAGTGAAGGCCGGAGAGGGACACACTAAAGGTTGGCAACATCATGCATGCTGGACAGAGTGGGCACAGATTGATGCTCACTGTGTCTCCAAGCACAAAGCAGACCCTCCGAAGAGTAGGGTCTGGGTTCAAAATACGAAAAAGGTGATTTTTTTAACTCCGCAGGTAATAGATATGTAGAACCCCCTGTCAAAGGGTGCTGTGGATGCAAGAAGTTTTCAGAGCTTCAAGGGGAGACCTAACTGGGGTTCAGAAGAGAGGGCTGATAATTCATCACAATATCTCCCAATTTTTAGGTAGCGGATGATGGGGAAAGTACTTGAGATAAGTTTCGCATCCACTCACCCTGTTCTTGCATCTCCTGTGAAAGCGTCTCCCCCCAGCAGTGCTGGAGCAGCCTCTGCCTCCATGCTGAGAGCAGGCGTGAGGCAGTACCAGCACCAGTGTCCAGCTTGGGTAAATGTAGGATACCCTCATTTGATAGAAAAGTGCCAGCTGCATCTCAGGATGGTCCATTAGCGCTATATCAGAGGCACCAATGGGCTATGTGATATGGTGGTTGCCTTCAGATTGGAAAAAAGCCTCGAGTAAAATTGCCTATGAGGAATTGTATTTCATTGACTCAGCAATTTACCTAAAATAAAAATGGTCTCTAATGCGAGCTGCAAGCACTAATGTTGCAAATAAAAGTGTACTAATTCTGCTACAGAAAAAGCTCCTTTGCATCATATTGCTTCAGCATTCAACAGATAATATATTCAACATTTTATCAAAGCAGCACTCAACCAAAATGGAACCTGCAGTTTCTAAATGTCATTGCCTAAGAGTTCACAGTTAAAACTGCTTATATTACAATGTATGCGCACAGATGTGTGTTTCTGTGTGTGCTTGCATGAGGCTCTAAAATTTCTTTTTAATTTTCCCTGTATGAAAGAAAAATTCTTACATCTTGAATGTGTAAAAATAAGTCATTTATTTACTGAACTTGTAACAGTTCTAGTTCCTAAGCAGACAAGCACAGAGATTCTTCAGAGGCCTCCTGAATCAAATTGTTTAACTTCTTTTTTTCATGCTTGTTAATTGCTCTGGGCAGCTGTTTTTAAGAGGTTAGTATCTTAAGGTTGAAATGAGGACGTATTGCACACTTTAACCCATAGCCCACTATACTACGTATCACTTGCAACAGCTCAGGTTGTTAATCATAGGTGAGGGTTAAAAAAGCCAAACTGATGGAATTGTAGATAGCCATATGAGGATACAGTCAGACAGAGCAAGTTAGAGTAGAAAAAAAGTTGCTATCCCAGTGGGATTCATCACTAAGTGAGCAAAATGTGTTTAGCTTAGTGTGTTGCTTTGCGTTGCAATAAATGAGGAATATACAGAAAAGGACTGTCTCAGATAAGGAAATCCTCACTTTCCACCATGAGACCGCATCCTGTGTATGACTTATCTGCTCTGTCGGGGAGATGATCTGGACAAACTCTTTTCCTGAAGAGTCACGAGGTCTCCACGCACAAGCCTGGTTTAGTGCCACAGGGTTAAAACAAAATCACATGATTTGTCCTTTATCAAAGCAGTTCATTTTGTAAATGCTCCAAGTGTGACATTAAAAAGCCTGAATATAGAAACAGTTTCACCATCTTGGCCAGTCTCCTGTGTTCATATTGATGGTGTTAGTACTTCCACCACTTGCAAACAGACCGTGTTGCTGTTAGGAAAACAATAAATTAGGAGGTCCAAAGGTATGCAGTGGCATTCCCGGTCTGTATAGCACTGTCCAAAGAAATGGTAATGGTAAAGGAATGAAAGGAATTGGTGTCTTCTGGGAGGATTAATCCCTTGAGGATTTTCAGTCTGAGAGTGTGGTCTGTATGTCTGGGGACTCTTAAACACTGAGCATCCCGCAGTGAGCAGCCTCACCAGGGCAGCGTATTTCAGCTCACACTGATAGCCAGAAAACCAAGAGAGAGGTTTGCTTCTTTCCAGCTGGGAGAGCTGAGACTTTGTGTTTAAAAAGGGTTGAAAATAGAAAAGAAAAAAAAAAAAAAAAAGGCAAACCATTTTTTCCAAGGCCCCATGGGGCTGAAAGTCTAGGTATTTTCAGCATTTAGACTCCCCAGTAGATATTCCACTATTATCAATGAAAATATAATGAAATAGAAATCAGGATTTTTTTTTTCTGAAAATAACAATTTAGTTTAAAACCTGGTTTTCCACCTGAAGACTTTTGAGGGGAATTTGCTAATAAACGGTGTTATTAGAAACAGTTGTTAGTAACCTTTGGGAAGAAGAGGAGTTAAACATAATTAACATCTGGTCTGTAAAAGCATTTGATGCCAAACAATGTTGATGGTGTTCCCTTCCGGTTCATGGTGTTCTCTGACACAAGAAGTTGCAAGGTAGAAATGCATTGGAAATGATTACCGTTCTCCACAGTACAGAGAAATATTTTTAGAATAAATATTATTACAATATTCCAAAGATGGTTACTTTATTTATGCACTTCTTACATGTTTGAACTTTATATATGCTTTTGATTTATTTGAGGTGGATAATGAGCTGAAAAGCTCTCCCATGCCCTGGAAGAAATCACATGAATATTGAACCTGGGATTTTGACCCACCCCTTATTTTGCCCCCCTGCTTCATACCTCACTGCCATCAACAGTCTCAGTAAAAACAATCCTCTCACGCAGGGAAGAACAGTATTACCTGGTCCTTTCATGGGGATGACATAAGGAAAAAAAAATCAGTTTTTGTTGGTGTAGCAGTATCACAATTAGATGTTATGTACAAGAGGTTTGACAGTTTGGTGAGGTCACACTATCACTTACTGTTCTCTGTACCATGTGCAGAATTTAGGAGAGGGGGTTCTAGCCCACCCTTCTCTTACTTTCCTATAACTCTCATGCCTCCCTCATGAATGTGAGTCACTCATGTCTCTATAGAGACTGGCTCATTCTGATATTTCTTCCAGTTGTCTCATCATGGATGTCTATGAAGGCCCATTAATAGAGCATCAATCCAGGGAAGCTGGCCCTGGAATCAAATTCATGCTTAATATGATTTATGCTCATGACCAGTAAAAACAAAAACACACCTTAGGCAGTATGTATTTTTTTCTTCAATGGTATGTTTGTGATTGGAGCAGGTGTAGCAGGAGAGCAGCAGAATTGCTCTCCTCCTTCACTAAAAACAATTCTGGTTACCAGTAAAACATTAATTCAAGAAATCAAATGCAAGGGCTGGGCTGTTCAAACAAAGCCTGCTTCCTGGTTCAAAGCCTGGTTCAGACCTTGATCTATATGCCTCCAGAATTTGTTAGAAGGTTAGACTTTATTCTATCAATTATGACTGTATGTTGCTGTTATTTTTTTTAAAGCATTATTTAATGCTTTGAATAAATGTTGAGTATTTTCAGAAAGTAAAGATGGTTGTTGCTGAAGAGCAGTGATCTCCCTGACACATACCAGGAGATTTTCTGTCAAAATACAGTCTTGAGCAAGTGAAATACTTTTTTGTTGCAATATATAATTAATTTTGTTGAAAATTTGAAGAAAAAATCATCTGAAACTGCTACAGATTATGAATAGTTGGGGCTAAATTCTAATCTCAGTTATAGCACTGTATATCTGATAATAACATCACTGCTGATAGGGTAAATCCAAGTTTGCACTGGTACAACTTGAGACTGAAGGACTGGAAAAAACATTTGGAACAATTATGCCCTCTTGCTTTCAAATATCCTTTATCATTAAACTATGCAAGCTTCCATCAGCTAAAACATAGAGGCATGGCACTAAATATTAAAAATAATATGTAATAGAGAGAGGGAGCTTCAATGAAGAACAGGCTTGCATTTTAATGCTTCCCCAGCTCTGCAGATTAACACTCATTCTGTAAATTAGGCTTCATATACTTTGTGCTTTCTCCTGTTGATGGAGCACTGAGGAGAAATTTCTATAATAATACCTATTAGTGTCTGTCTTTTTAAAATATTTTTCATGTTTTGGGGATGAAAAATGAGGCATGAGTTGCATGATCTAATTTCTATCATAAAATCTCCATTAATAGCCTGTCCGATCATGCACTGTTTATTAGTACCCTTGTCTTTGTAGCTGTGAGAGTTAAGAATATGTGTAGTGAGAAATACAGAGAGAGGGAAGAGCTTTTACTGAAAAAAAAATTGCAACCAGCTGGAAAAGCAGAAAGGCTTTGAAGTAACAACTTCAACGTGAAGAAGTGTTTGTGTGCCAGAAAGCTTGTGTGCCGTTACCATCTTTATCAGTTGGTCTAATGAAAGATATTACCTCTCCTCACAAAGCTTGCCCCAATTATTTACTAAACAAATGTTTTGAATGGTTAGCAGCCTATAGTTTATGCAAATGCTAAACACAAAATGGCATGAATATAGCAATTATTAAAATAGAAAAGACCCAGAAGTTCTGTTAACGCATCTTAGTTTTAATAAGAAAAAATCCTTCCACTGCTGGGAAGCAGTTTTGCAAAAGGGTCTGTGTTTATTTCTAGGCTTTATGGAAGGAAGGCATTCGAAGCTGGCTGTAAAAGTAAGTGATTAGCCTTGTGGAAAAAGAAAGAAAGAAAAAGATGAGAAGAAAGAGCAAAGTTTCTCTGCTTGCTGTGGTGTCATGCTACAAACTTTGCAGCTACAAACTTTTTGAGTTTGGTACTTCAGCGCAACAGTGGGGCTCTTTGTCTAGTTTAGTTGAGTCATACAATTATCTCAATAACAGTAAGTACCTAGCAACAGCTTCAATAAACACCCATTTACTTGATTAATCAGCCATTTTGAAACAGGTTTGGTAAACATTACCCTCTCGCTTCTGGATTGCATTATTAAAAAGCTGCCCACTGACACTGCAACCCATATTACGAGTAACTGCCTGAACCCAGAGACGTCCTGCGCAGCCTGGGCAGGCGGACTGAGCTTGATGGGACTTCTGTTCTGGAGAACATACATCACCTGTGGGTCAGCAGAGCATTTTTCACAGGTTTTCTAGCCTTGGGCTTGCAATGAAAGTGATGCTGTTAGTTAGCACTGTCAATAACTGCCACAAGAATTTAGTGGCTGAGAGACCAAGATAGGAATTTTAAAAAGGAGCAGAAATTTAGTTTCCGCAAATGTAAACAATTGTATGTGATTATTAGAGGATAGCTTACAGTGGTGGTACTTAAAGGACTTTTAGTACTTTAAGTGCTGAAAGAGTTTTGAGTGCTCAGAGATTACAAGAAGTGTTTGCAGTGGACTGGGATCAGGAGCAAATGGATTTTTTTGTTATCAATCAGGAAAGATATCAAGATTGTTTCTAAAGTAACCCTTGATGGACTCCTGTGAAGGAGAAGCTGTGAAGTTCAGTTGGAGAATGTATATATATACACACATACACATACAAATTAATATGTATGTAAATATCTGTCTATATATGTATGCATATGTGAATCCAAAGTGAATTCATTGTGAGAATGCAGTGGTAGCAGCTGTTTCCTACCTTTTTTCCCAGGCTCTCCAAATGCTTGTCTCTTGTACAGTGTTAAGTGAACTAAACATAAGGAACAGGGAACATTTCTTCATTTAAAAATGTCTTAGTTCAACTGAGCCTCTGTCATC
Organism: Tinamus guttatus; assembly: GCF_059628265.1. NCBI lineage: Eukaryota > Metazoa > Chordata > Aves > Tinamiformes > Tinamidae > Tinamus > Tinamus guttatus. The sequence goes on along the minus strand of NW_028288599.1, from coordinate 735,611 downwards.
TTCCTCTCAGGTAAATGCACCGTCAGGGTCTATAATCTGAATGACCCTCTCTCCATCCCTCCTTCCTACTGAACAGTTGTATTTTGCAAATATTTGTAGTACTATTGGGAATAATTAAGTGGAGACCTCTGCTTGCTTGGATCACAAAGAATTATAAACCTGCATTTTCGTCCAGTATTTGCTTTCATACAGCTGTCATTATGCTGCTTAAATATGCATCATTTTTTCACCAGTATTGTTATTACCTGTGTTATCCCCAGTATTACAGCACTGTATAGCTGCAAAGTTTTTGCCCTTCTCTCACAATTCCTCATAGACAAATAAAACAACATTTTCCATAAACTGTGCTCATACCACTGGGATTATACCCATAACTACAGTGATACAAAGTCTGCAATCAGATAAAACCAAAATCTAAGTTTAGCTAGGCAGAGAAAAGAAATATACCTCTCTTCCTGCAAAATACTGTCATCTGAGTGCGGAAATTTTATGATGCCTCCTCATTCCCCCCCTTATCTCAGCCAGTCATCAAGCCTCTTTTTCATGCCTAACCTTTACACAGTGTCAACAGAGAGCAATACAACACACTTCTGTAATAACAAGAAAAAAAAAATGCACTTTTTTTTTTACATGTAAGAGTTAATTCATTAAATATTTTCATAACATTAGCATGCGGTCAGAAATTCTCCAGAAATTGTGACCTGTATAATGTGAAGGTGTTGTGGACTCGCCATCCTTAGAGATTTTCAAAAGCTTAACTGGACAAATCCCCTGCGCAACCCGATCTAGCTTTGAAGCTGGCCTTGCTTTGCGCAGGGGTTGGCCTAAAGATATTCAGAGCTCCCTTCCAAACTACCATGTTCAATAATTTTATGAAAACCTGATTGCAAACCTGAGACCTGGTGTGCCGCAGAATGCAAGAGGCACGCCACAACATACCGTGTGCCCAGTCAGACCGCAAAGGCCCTTGAACGTGTTTGCTTGGTTCACTTTCCCCAAGGGGAAAGAAGGCTTTTGGCAACTGCGCTGCAACTATTACAGTTGTTTTCATGTAAAGTGCTGTGTAATGTATAGGGAAGGACAAAGAGTAGCATTTTACTTTCCTTGGGTGTGAATACTGGTTTATTATTTTCAGTTAACTGTGCGAAAGGCACAAGCATAATTATTTGCCCATTATGTTTTCCTTGCCTTTCACTTTGTTTTATGTGCAATGTCTGACAGGCTGTATATAGCCCCAAATTTCCAGTCGCTCCCATGCTGGCAGATTAAGGTTCTCCACTCCTGCATCCACAGCAGATTCAAGCAAACAGCTTTTACACAAGACTGACTGCAAAGGAAAGGGAAAATAAACGCAACAGCTTTCAGAAAATCTCACAGGTAACCCAGGTATCCTTTTACTTTGACTACCTACTTCCAGTTTGAAGGCTGTTTCTGTGGATGACGCACCACTCCCTGAATAAACACACGTAATAGCAGAGCACATACAGGAAAATAAATGTGCACGGATACAATTCTGGCTGGAACAAAGCTCTAACCAAAAGTGGCTGTGAGGTACAGGAATCTACTTGTTTCTATTGTTCTACCCTTGAGAGGATATTTGTAAGTAAGTGGGTAGTCATAGAGACATAAGAAAATAAAAGCAGGAGATGAAGATGTGATCTGTTTTCCTAAGGGTAGTCACAAAGTTTTACCCTATGAAATTTAAAAGACAAGAAAAGTCAATAATAAGTCAATCAAAACTAAACATAGAAAGTCTTTCCTTTCCTTGACTACTCTTTTCACTGGAACACAGCACATTTTAACAGCTCACTCATTACACATTGTTGTTCTATGCCAATAGAATAGGTTATGCAAGTCAGGACAGATGTGAAGTGCAGTACAGCTTGTAGAAGTTACGTTAAGGAAAATTACATTTCTGTCATGTGATTTTTCATTTAAAAAAAGAATTAATAAACATTTCATTGGAATAAATGTGCTGTTTTTGTTCTTTCCTCATAGATTACATAAAAAATCCCAATTACATTCACATTTTAACTGAAATCCCCCTAGGAAAGGAGATGCAATACCAAAAACGCAGTGTGAAAATTTTCAAAATCATAAGAACTAGCCACAGCTTGTCAGGTTCACGACTGGTAAACACAATGCTCAGCTGATCTTTGATGGAAAAAATATAGTAAATTTCCTTTCTGAAGGTTATATGTACTCAACCTTTTCAGATTGCATTACCACCCACTATATTTAACTTCCATTCATGAGGCGCTCTGACATTTTCCTGCTGTTCAGCTATACAAACAATAAAAAGACTGAGTCTTACACTAGAAGTAAGGAAGGAATTTTGAACTTAATGTTTTTATCAATGAAAAGCTAAACTGATAACAGTCACAATTCCATTGAAATCAAAAGCTATAGGCACAGGCCATCATATGATGATCATTTTACTAAAGCACTGGATAATTCCTAAAAACCAAGACCAAGAAAACATTCAACACTAGTAATTCTATCAGTCAATGGCAACTGCAGATCCTCAGCATTTTTAATGATGGGCTATGATACAACTTCCACAGTAAACTGTGTGTACTAATATTTTAAAACACTTTTTTCTAGTATTGAAAATTAGAAAAAAAGCAACCATGTAGCGCTCATTCATTTTGCAGACTCAGCATTATTATAAGCCATAAATAATTAAATAAAGGTTACAAGGAGGCACAACATCTTAAACTGAGGATTAAACTGAGATTTACATTTATATACTACTAAGTGGGTTTGGGGTTCACAGGGAGTGAACTCCCATCAGTGAGACTCCCTGCTGATTTCCCTACAAGTCTCTACAAGTTGTGGGCTCCATGAGGTGGGAAGTAAAGCCTCTCAAAAGATACAGTTTTTCATCTCCATGGCCTTGGAGAGTGAGATTTCTTGAGATGATCAAAAGTATCAAATGGCAGATATGGTGTAGATCTGGAACTGGAGTAATTATGGCCTGTTACCCCATACGGGCAGCGAGGGGGCATGGCTTGTGCTCTTATGAGAGATCCTGACTCTTCTACTAGAGTCTAAAGGACAGGTAGGCACATGTAGCATGTGCCTTTTTCAAACCTGGGCTCAGCACATCTCTTCTTGTTATTGCCTCTCCGGGAAAATATCTGTTTGACTTGAGTAACACTCGGCTGAGTAACCCTGGCTCAACAGAACAGTCATGCGTAACTGTAGGAGGGGATTCAGCTGGGGAAGATCTGCCTGTGTCATTAGTGAACTGACCTACCTTCAGAAATTCACTGTTGTGCCAGAGGGAAAGTTTAAGGATTAAAACACCAAAACTACAAGCCAAGCAGTGATCAAGCACTGTGGTCATGAAAGAGCCCATGCTTATTTTTGCACAAGGAGAACTTGCTCTAGACTCCTTCCAGAGAGAAAGGGTACTTGCATGCTGCATACTTCTCCTTCAGGAACTTCCTCCTGTGGTTCCAGATAAATGAGATACTGTTACTTCCTCTTTGAAACTGCTGCAGAGCCTGGCTGTATATCAATAATATGTATGCTTTCATTACAGGATTTGGTGCATTTCAGAAACAGCTGTCATTTCTTAATGGTCAAAATGATTTTTCCTATCAATTCTACGCATCTATCTAGAAACAATAAGCTTCAATGTTTTACTTTAATCTTGTCTCCTCTACCCCCGCATATATCCTAAAATACAATATCCTTTATATCCATTTATATAGTATTTAAAATGACACAGTATGTACATTGGAATAATGCCATTAATTATATATCTAGCACCATTTACTCTCTGAGCTCATAAAACAATCTCTCCATAAACCTGTGCTAACTGAAAACCACTGGCCAAGTCCATTAGTAGCTCAATATCCTTCTATCCTGGACAAACAGCAAGGTAGCAAATACAGCATCCAGGGTGTTCCTCCGATAGCCTGTTATTTACTGTCATGACACCAGATGTCATTTCAGAGAAGCGTTCAGCCCAGTGCCGTGCTCAGCATACTAGATGAAAGGGGAACCAGTAGGACTTGCCCTCTGCTCTGCCTTCCAAGGCGGATTGGAGGAGCCCTCCAGGGAATTGTGAAACTGACTGGGAGTTGTGGGAAAAGCCTGGGCTGACGGCGATGGGGCGGCGTTTCTGAGATAATAGCTAATTGGTCGTGAAGTTTTAGGTAGAGGGTTTTTGTGTGATTCACCCTCAGGTACTTCCATACCCTCAGTTAAAACTCTGCAGCAACTTTAAAAGCAACAGTCTTAGGTCTGAGCAGCGCGCTTGCAGAATATGATGCACTGCCTATGGACTGCTTCCAAAAGCCTTTTAAGGAAGCGACTGCACTGACTATGGCCTGGGTACTTACCTGTCTCCTCTGGCAGGTTTTGCAGCTTCCCTGGAACAAAAAGTTGCGGAGGCTGGGTTTGTTATTGGCATCTTCACCAGAAAACTGGAAGTCCATTTGAATATGTTTGTGCAAACTGGACTGGCTACAGCATAGGCGCCCACAGGACCAGAATTGGGCCCACCAATTTTAGGCACAGATTGACAATTTGGCCCAGGGAGTAGCACATGTTCAGGGTGATCTCAGATCCCTTATCTCCTGCCCTTGTTTTGCACAGTGGTTTGGACCCTTGACTCCTGCTGATTCTTTATCTCCTGCCTTCCCCCTCTTTACCTGTAACAACCCTGTCTGCCATGGCCTGCCATGCACTTCCAGCATGTCCAGAACCTTCCCATTCCTCTCCATGTCCTTCTGCTGCAGAGACTCTCAGAAACCCCCTTGGGGATCCAGCTTTCCTACCCCAGGACAGCATGATCCTGTCTTCTGGGCACTTCTTGACAGCACAGTTTTGTGCCCGTGAGGGGAAAATGGCAGAGACGGAGGGAGGAGGGCCCATCCCCAAGCAGGAGCCTGCAGCTCCAGTCTCCCCCAGGTCTCCAGCAGATGTGAGGAAATCGCTTCTCACCAGGACATACTTCCAGTGGACCATGGAAAGTGGCGCTGGTTGGACCAAAGGAGAGAGACAAACAAGTAAACAGAGGGCAGACAGACACAAAAGCTGTATGGAACCGCTACTGTGTGTCCCTCTCCTGTGGGAACACATCCTACGCGGTCAGTTTGGGTCTGCGCCCCTGTTTGATCTAATGTGATTTAGAAGAGAGCCGCTTCCTTTTCAAAAGCCCGAAGGTGTCTTATGCCCCCCCGCATTGCATTTGCAGCAGTCTGAGTCTTTCTGCAGGACATCAGCATGAAAAAAGGACATATTTTCTTCCCTGCTCACTGTCTTCAGTAAAATTGTCTGGACTAACTTTTCATCTGTCAGGCTTTTCTTCACTTCTTTCGTGATGTGTTTAGTGATCCCACCTGCTGAACATCCATCTGATGACAAGTTCCCGATTCATTTTTGTAGTTGCTCATATTGGAAAAGAAAAAAAAATGTTGAGAGATGCTTTAATCAAATTTTGTGAAAGAAAATCTTCAGAACAATATTGCTGGAAATTCGAAGCTTATGTGTGATATGAGGACAGATAAGTAGGGTCAGCATGTTTTTTGTAGCCTGGCTGCAAATATATGACCACAAAGCCCCAAAACAGACATCGTAAAGCCAGCAGACATCCAAAGAAAAATGAAAACTCACCTTTGCATTAAAAATTCACGCTTTACTCACTGGATTACTTTAGCTTCAGGTAGGCTATTGAACCTGGCAATGTGTGTGAACTGCTAGGTTGAGGTGGATGTGTCCTGAAAATAAACACCCGTCCCATGCTGCAGTGAGACCCTTCCCACAGCCTGGTTTCCCCTGAAAGGAAGCCCGAGGATGGACCCAGCTCCAGGCACCGCTGCCCCTTGTCAGAGCCACAGGACAGGACACCACAGTGCACAGCTACCTGCTGCACCAGGTACATGTAGATGCACCTGTCATGAATCCAGATACAAAAATGAAAGGACAGCACTAGATTTCTGAGTTTTTAACTCTCACCTTCTGCCAAAATAGGTACGAGTTTGCTCAGCTCAGTTCCTCCGTGAAGTCTGTAAAATGGAAATAATTCCCTCTTAGTATCTTTTAAGTGACAAATTTCATATTTTCAAGTGAGTTCAATTTTAAAACTATTTAACAGATTGTATCCAGTTTTGGCTTATCTCTTAGAAGTATATTAATAAATAAACAGGCCAGGGAGCATTTGCTGACCCTGAGGCAAACTGGCAGGCTACAGCTCACATCCATATGGCTGAACTCCCCTTTTGTCCCTAAACAGCACGGCTGAGTCTAAAGCAACCATTGGGAACATCCCTTGGCCTGTGATATTCCCCAAACTCAGCATTATCACTGAGATGGCACTGAGTGGTACAAGCCAGCAGCAACAAGGTGCATGTTAATGACCAAACCTGCAGACAAATGTGTGCCAGCACCTGAGCCCTTACTTAGGTTCTTTTTATTTGCTAGTACAGACATCTTCAGTGAGAACTATCTCCTGTGCAGTTTTAGTTACTTAAATCCAACAATCTTCTAGATACTTGTAGAAGATGTTTCTCATGAGCATGGATGGAAGAAGCTGAAGTTTTTAATCACTTTATGTTAAGCTTTATCTGATTACTTTTCTACCTGTGCACTCCATGGCTGTGCTCATGGAGTGCGAACCTGGCCTGAAAAACCTTAATAACCGTATCAGAAAAGGTGAGGAAGACAGGAACACACACACAAAGAGCTTAGGGAGTAGAACATATTCAGAGTACAAGGCCTAGAAAAACCTGATCAAATACAAATGATCCTAAAATTTAACACCCACACAGCCATAGATATTTCAGTCTGAAGAACAATATATTAATTTTCATTAGTGGTCTTGTCAGCATCCTCTAGCAGAAGTCAGACAGTCGATATCCTCAAATTGTAAAGAATGGGAAGGTTTATTTAACATGACAAGGTAAGCTTGATAAATCACCAGGAAGAATTAAAGCACAGACCATTATTTTGCTATCTGTTCTTCCTTTAACACTATCACGGTTCAGATAGCTCCAGCTGCAGTATGGATGGGGCTGTAGCAAGTGACATTTGCCAGGTTTTGCTAGGCAATCACACACATTCGAAGCCCACAGGTAGGTTCCTATGGTGACTGAGCACTGTAAAGCTTTTGCCTGGCTCTCAGGAAGCACTTAACAAAGCAAGAGTGAAAATGCTTCTCTGCTCGAGACCTTTTCAGCAGCATTTATTCACCTGTAGCCTGGCAAGCAATTAACACGTAGCATTGCTTCTGAAGGTAGTAACAGATATTTTAGGTGTTGACTGCATCTCTGTGCTTAGTTCTCAGCTGTAACCATTTGTAGGATTCTGGAATTACAAAGGGCTGTGGGCTTAGAGATGTATTACCAGCCATTACTTCGTATAATTCCCATTTACAAAAAAAAAAAAGCTTATTGAATTTACATAGTTATAATATGGTTGGCATCCCACATAGCTAATGGATTATATGTTGGTGGCAGAAGCAGGTTTAGAATAGTTCATTTATTTACTTGGCAAAATGAATGAAGAGACAGATTATGAATCATGTCATTCACAGCCTACACTATTCATCTTCTCTTTAAAGGCCCTCTCTGTACCGATGAAAAATATGAGCACCACCAGCCTGGCACCATTAGGCTGAACAGTGGAACTCCAGGATTTTAGCCCCAGAAGTTAACTGTCAAATTTCTTCTGTCTTCTAAAATGGCAAGTGTCACATACGCCAGAGGAGCTAAGAGTAGTAGAGTGAGTCACAGCATGAGCATCCCATTTGGAGCTTCTGCTTTCCCTTCCATGCAGGTGGCCAGAAAATAGATGGAGGCTCCATGCTGAGCTTGGCAAGTTGCCATCCTCTGCCCCGGATGGAGCAGAGCACGGAGCACGGAGCTCACTGCTGCTGGAAGTCACCTCCTCTCCAGGCCAGGGTCTGCAAAATGCAGTGTAGGAGCTACATGGAGCAGTGTGCGTTGGCACTACCTCTCACACGGGTCTGTGGCAGACAAGGGCAGTCCTGATGTTACTAGAGTCTGCCTGCGTTAGGAGGTTTTTGAGTGCTGACAGAAAAAAACAAATCATTTTCTGAGCAGCGGGTTTAATGGGTCTTTTCCTGTGCTTGAAACATTAATTACAAATCTCTCTTCATTCTCAGTCATCTAATAAGGGCCTGAACTCAGACTGCAGCCTTCCTTCAGTATAGGCACTTACAGGATCTGCTTTCTTTCCCAATTGTTGTGTAAAATTATTGCTATGTGAACTTTAGATATTTTCAGTGCTCACTATGCTAGCTGCCAACAGTTCCTAACTGTCCATATGCATGCGTGTTTTTCTGTGCATATTAATTTAACTTACGAGCACAATGCTACCATGACAGTCAGGGTATATTCTCTAGGAGGGAATCATTTCCTAGACACATCCATCTAATCCATCCTCTCTCACTACCTCTCCACCTCAGGTCTACCATCTCTCTAACCTCAAGTCAATCTAGAAGGGCATCCCAAAGCGGCCCCGCACATAACAAGCACACCACAACGTTCATCTGGTGTTAGCAGCTGGGGGTGAATAGAAGATCAACACTGTTAATGTTTGGTTGTGTCAAGAGAAAAAGAACATATATTTTGCACATGTTCAGAATCCAGTTGGGTCTTCCCCCTGGATGGGCTTTCTGGTAGGAATGGGGGTGCACATGGTGCTCCAGTCAGCCAAGCTTTGCCTGCAGAGGTCTGTGACCAATGTATACAGAGACCAGTATACAACAGCACATGGAAGTACTTCAACCGCTAAGACCATCAGTGTTGATGCTGTATTTCATCATGACCCCTGCTCCTGAAGGACAGTGAACAACCTTCTGGCCTTGTTGGATAAGCAGAACCATGCAAGATTAATGAGAACAGGAGAAGCTGCACAGCACAGACTCCTTCAATCTGAACTCTTCAAAATGAGGCATTACACAGCAACCACACGTCAGGGCTAGACAGGAAATCCTGCTAAGTGCAGTGACTGCTGGCATAAAACTGCTCTCCTGCGCCCTTGGCATATTTTCCCTTGCCTTTTGGTGATTGACCAGTGCCAACCACTGACATCTTCGTGATCTGTCCTGTTAAATGGCCCTGTTTACCTTGTGCCAAAGGACCCAGGATTCCTGCACTTGATTCTTTTCTTTAAAATCAATTACACTTTGTTTTCCCAAAGGCTACTATAAAAATGCTTTACATTTTGGCAACAAAACTGGTGGAATTGTTATGTGTCACTATGGTGTGTGATGTTTCCTTGGGACAGTGAGGACCTGCCTGATCTGAATGGGGTCAGGTCTCACACCGTGGCTGATACACGCTAGCTATTTGAAACATTGGTTTGGGCTTTTTCTTGATTGTTGCTCATCATAATCATTCTTTGTTTATTTCTCAGGAAAAATACGTGGCATGTGGTTCAGTCACAATCAGTTACACATTTTTGAGTGCATAAAACTTTTGTACTGGTGTGGAAATCTCCATCTATTTATTATGGTGTCTATTTATTACACCCTGTTTATCTTCAGTGTATCACAAGGAAACACCAGGCAGGGTAGAGTTAGAAAGTTAGACTTTTTTTTCCCCCAAAATAAGCATCGTGCTCAATCCCTGCTAATATTTCCAGGCTCTGAGGACACACGGGATGGCCCTGTCTGTGAGATGTCCTATTTTGGGCCAAACCCAGGCACCTCCAGGTACAGCCAAGCACCCTTCCTGGCAGACAGGAGGCAGGACAGGAAGGGGACACCCCCAAAACCCAGCTGTTGGTTTCACAGCTGCCACAGAAGTCATCTTGGAAACTAGAGAATAAACCCTGCAGGAGAAGGCATATGTCACCTATTTTGCTCTAGCAACGATGCCAGGTGCTGAGACTATATTTTAGACAGAGAAGTTTCTTTCAGCCTTGTATCTTGTTTCTATCAATCAGCTGCATGCATGCAGTCTTTTGCTGTATGCTATTACAAGCTTTTTAGCCCTGTCTGCACTAACCTAAATCATTGTTGCAGAACACTTTTTTTCCTCAATAGAAAAAGATCTTAGATACACAGGTGATGACCTTGGTGGAGAATAGCATTACAGCATAAGATCTAGACTGGATTAGTCGTGTGTACTGTCTGATAAAGGTATCTGCGTGAACCATGTTAATGAGTACCTATACAAATCCCAGATTCTATTAAAACTGTTCAGTGCCATAAAGTTGGCTATTTAGATGAGCCCTAAAGCTCTTTTAAAATATCGGATGATTGTACTATTTGATTACATGCATATTTAAATTAAACTATGTTTTAAGTTCTGGCACATTTGAGTTTTAAACATCTAAACATTTCAGTTTTTAAGAGAGTCTGTTTTTCTGTCTATGGAGAAGTCAGAGCTTTGGGCAACTTTGCTGCACTTTAAACACAGAGATGTGGCTGTGCTGGGCAGGGAGGCTCTGCTGTCTTGCTCTGTGAGAAATCACTTATCAAATACACATTTGAACTCAATGGTAGATACCTATTTCTTAACTGTTGAACTATTTAACTGTTGAACTGTTGAGTGAGTTACTGTATATTGTCTCTGATTTTTATGCACATTTCTAAATCTTGTGGTTTCAGACACAGCTAGTTTTGCTGGTTAAGGCGCCTTAAATAAACTCCTGTTCTACTGAAGCATATTTCATCTAGAATTTGTTGTGTTGCATATTTTTAGACCTGTTAACAAAGTACTGCAGCTGTTTGCAAGGGGACAGAGACGACTGGTCTGTAAGCAATCTCTGCTTTATAAACTCTTCCTCTGAAGCCTGCAAAACAATCCGTGACATGGTTAAGTTCCCCCAACAGGGAACTGGGCCCTGTGTTTTTAGGCATTTAAAGCACCAGAGAGATTCAGTATCCAGGATATGAAGGTAATGTGACTACTTTCATTATGCTTCTCGCAGAATCATACCGCTCTTCTGTTTCCTCTTTCTGTCTGGGAATTTGGCACCGGCAGATGCTGATAAGGAACTCAGCTGTGATAGCGCTATGGCGATTGAACATCAAGGATCAAAGTCCCACAGTCCTCCACAGAGCGTAGCCAGGCTCCATCCTGAGCATTTTAAGACCAAAGTTTTGAATATCATTAGGGGAGGCTGAAGGGTTAATCAGTGCTATCCTTTGTGAGAAAGAGGCAGAGTAGTTGGTTAATATTTCACCATCTTTTGGACTTACTGTTCAAAACAGCTGCCAAGTACAAAATGTAAAAGCAGCCTTGTGTTAGGGGAGTAAGATAGCCCAAGGCAAAAGGATGGGGTGGAGATTTCCTCCAAATTCGATTGCTTTGTGCACCAAGCTAAACAGGGCCTAATACATTTAAAGGGTGTCCCTGAGGTACTAATTTCTGCGAGTGGTAGTGGCTTGTATGTGGGCACATGTAAGCTCTAGGAGTTAGAGACTGACAGGTCATTTACCTCACTGTTGAAACAGGAGAGATCTTGTCCTACAATTGTCCTTACAACAGGCTGAGTTTGCAGATCTTTCTTGTTGACAATCAAAGTAGGAGCTAGTAAGTCCCTACTAGGCTGTCTGGTACATCCTGCTGATAATGGAGAGTTGTTAAATATTTGTGGCTGTGTTGCTTTACCTAATTGAAGCCACTCTGGTGACAGTGATGTCCAATTATTTCTTATAGGCACCAGGTCATACTTGTTATCTAGCTATTCCTATTAACTGACATTTTTAAGCAATACTACGTGATTATTTTGCTTAGCCAGATTCTGAGTTTTGAACCAAATCAATACAAACACTGAAGTCAGCAAGACTGACATTAATTCATTTGGTTCTTTCAATCTGGTCGGTCTATCTAGACATTGTTGTTACGGTTATGACAGGAGTCTTCTTGTGTCAGTGGAGAATGCACACAGATACACCCCAACTTCATAGCCACTGTGTATTTACTAATAAAATACAATTCTGGTGCACTGTTGCTGAGAAAAAAGGGAGCTGAAGCAGTAGTCAGGTCTACGAAAGTTAAAAGAAATGATTAGCACAAGGGCTGAGAGAGTCCAACATTGAGTCAGACAGAAGACTCCCTCTTAGAGCGAACCTTCATGAAAAGAGCTTCGGAAACACTTGAGTTTTAAAACTTAGTATCTTCATCAAACATCTCTAGGAGTCTCTGAGAGGGTAAGTTCCTTGCCTCAGTCAGGTATGTATAGAATAGGAAAACCTTGGTTGGAGTCAAAGGGTAGATCTGTTGATTTAAGAGGCTCAGGAAACGTCCAGAGCTTCCAGCTGGCTCTTGGCATCTGGCCTGTCTGGTCTCTGAGGCCACACTGCTGACTTTTGCACAACTTTACCTCCTGTAATTTTTCTGAGTTGCTTGCTTCTTTGCTCTCTGTTCTGGGAAACTCTCTCTTTCCTAAGCACCTTTGAATATGGTAATGCCCCTTCCAGCTTGGAAGTTTCCAAGACTGAACAAAGAAGTTTGGTGCAGAGTTTCACTCGTTCAGGCAAAACTGAGCAGTGCAATGACCAAAAGGCACCTGTGGAGCAAAATATTAAAGACACCACACTTTGACCTATGTTGGCATGTAAACACACAGGCATACATGCACACATACATAAATTAAAAAAATACCTGAGCATATCACTACTTTGGAAATGACATTTCTCCCATTTTCATCATCCAAATCAGATTTTTTCCACAAGTCTTCAAGGACATGTTTTCCAAGCAATCCATTGTCAAGGACTTGGCGAATTACTTGACTATTCCAAATAGCACTTTGCTGCCAAGTTTCCCAGATGCTTTCACAGTGTGCTTGATCTTTATAACAGTGCAAGTGTTTTGGACTTAGGGCTGAACGTTCATTCTCAGAAAAATGTAGTAAGAATGATTTCCGAAGAATAGGACAAGATATGGGAGTTGTAAGAGGACACTGAAAACAAAAGGATGTGCAAAACAAGAATAGTAGATCTGAAGATAGAAAACAGGATTTTTATGTAACTTTAGTAGCTTTTACTCTATAATAATTACTAGCATCATATTTTTCACTAACCGAGGAAGACTTGCAAGTTGCTTCACAGAATTTTATTAAATCTGGAACGACTCTGAAGAATGATTACATAAACATGGCATTTCTTTGCTCAATAGTGTTATGCCCAAAACACATTCAAAGCTAACAACAAAATATTCTTGATAATTTAAAATCCTTTAAGTATTTTTAAACCCATATAGAGCACACAGAATAGAGTGATTTTTGCTTTTGTACACTATCACCTCCTTTGGGGGCGCAAGCAAAACTTGAGTACAGCTCTGCATATGTACTAATAACACACTGACCAATTCCTCAGTAATTCTACTGATGGAAGCTCTAGCTAACAACAGGCGAAATAAAGAGCTGGCACAGATGAGGAAGAGAGCAGGCCAGAGGAGAGTTCAGATCAGGTGGGATTAAATGCTCATTCAGAGAGTCCAGGTTCCTAAATCAGTCAGTACCCTGATGAACATTTAAATTCTCCTGCCTAAAGTTAAGTGTTTCTGGAATTGTATATTGGAAAAGCATGTAATTTCAATGGAGAAAATGAGGGCAGAATCTGACCCATGGAATCTTCGTTACCAGTGCATGACAGGAACACCCTGTTTTATTTTCAGACCCCATTTTAATTTTCCCCTGGTGCATTGCTTTCCTCCTTGCTCTGCTAAGAACACTTTTTGGAAATGGAATGTAATTCCTAAAAGTTCACCTGGTTCTTCCTGACAGTGCTCAGAGGTCGGTAATTAAGCGGGCTGGCATATTGGAGGGAGTTTTGCACTTCCCAGAGAAAGTGGTGAGTGAGGAAGAGGCTCAGTAGAAAAGAACATGGCGAAGACAACTGTTGATTCTTAGTATAGATCCTGAGAAAGGATGTCCAAACAAAGTATACCCCTTTGGATTGCTGCTCTGCCAGGAGAAATAAATAAAAGAACAGCGCCTGGAGACAGGGCTAAAGATTGCTGCAAAGTCTAGTACAATGAAGAGCTTTACCTTGTGTTTGGAGTCCTCCAAAGGAGAGTTGCTATATAATGTTTCCAGGAAGATGACCTGAATCTTCTGAGTTTGAAAGAGGAAATGTGCTTTACTGAATCCCAGGCTGGTGCTCAGTAAGAGCATTATATGGTCCAGTACCTGGGGGAACTTCTCTTGACTGTTGGGGGAATATAATGACTCACTGGCTCATGCAGAAGAGATGAGATTAAGATTAAGCATGAGGAGAGTTTCAAAAGAGGCTAGTGACAAAGCAGTAGACTTGAGGTAGCTGTCAAGGTCTGGTAAATGATTCTTGGGTGATGAGACATCTTTAATGACCCTTGTGGTGTCTTTTCAGCATTATAAAACTGGACTTTTGGTATTGCAATGACACAAATTTTCTGTGTGGACTATCTTTATACTGAATAAATGGTATTTTTTTCGTTCTGAGAATAGGGTAAGTTTAGACCAAAGGCTCAGGCTTTCCCAAACACAAACCACAATCTCATCTGTCTCTCTCCTTCCCTCTGTAGAGCTTTTGAGGTCAGCTTTGAGTCTTGGAGAAAAAATGTGGTTACAGTTCAGTGGCTTCATGTAACTGCTGCTTCTGCTCATCCGCCTCTGAATCATCTGTTCCACATATGCTAGGTTGTTAGCAAAAGCAAGGTAGACTATCAGGTAGGATTTGGTTTCTTTGAACTTTATATTTCTCTCTGTCTCTATAGCTCACAAAATTGAATGGCTCAGTTGACTTTTTTTCATTTCGTTCTTACGAAACTTTATTTCCTTAGGATTTTTCTTTTCTTGCTTGTTTGTTTTGCTTGTTGGTTTGATTTATGTTGGTGTCCTTCCTTTCACAATACCTTCCTATCCAGACCATTTGTTTTCAATATAGACTTTCTCTTGAGAGTTTGTTCTATGTTAAATGGCAGAGAATGACACTTTGAGAGTCACTGGACATCTCAGCACAAGAACAAAGGGATATTCAGTAGAATTGGAAGGTGCCAACACAAAGACAGTATGAATGCTTCATCCCACGAATGAAGAATACTATATGTGTTTCCATAACATGACTTCAAGGCCTTAGAGTTGTCGTTAATCATGTATACATCTAGTGGATGTAACATTCATCCACTAGAAGCTAGCAAAGCTAGCTCCCACCTGTATCTTGTGGTCAGCGTTATAGCAAGTGGGACCAGAGGAAATATACCTCCTCCTTGCACTGCACTTTGCTTTTCCATCCAGAAAGCATTTCCTGCTTGCTGCCAGAGTTCAGGGACTCTATACAGTGGGAATGCACAGTGCTCTGAAGCAGGGAACACCAGCTGATATTGCCAGGTGCATTCTTGGGCACAGCAAAAAGTGCTGGGAAAAACTCTCATCCAACCCTTCTGAGAAATCCTATTCATAGCTTTGCCTGTGATGAGGCTGTCACCTGCCTCCACAGCACTTGGTTGGTTATGGAAACAGGTTATTAAACAATGTGGAGCACATGTCTAAGGCACCAGCCAGTACTTCCAGGATTCCTGTTTGGTTTGACTATACTTCCTGTACTTCTCAAATTTTAATAAATATTTCCTCTTGAGTGAATGCTTTAGTCTGTCTAGACAGGTCATTTCTCATTTAAAAGATGACTTAAACAATTCACTTTTCATCACTATTGCTTACCTAACCTTGCCCGATACTCTAACAAGGTCCTTAAATGTCTTCAGCCTCCTCAAGGAACAAGTGAGGAGCAATAACGTATTGGAGTCTAGTCCTTCAGCCAAAACAGTAATTCACTGTACAAGACATTATTTCAAACTTTTAAGTGGGATTCAGCTCACCTAAAATTTTAGTTACCTGGCAAATAAGCACATATATCTCTAGATATATTGCTAATGTCTGATTGAACTTCCTGTTCTCCCTGACTCTCTAGGCATCCCCATTTCTGTCTCCACAGAAGGCAGTCAGGTTACGCTAGCTGAGCAACCCCTAGAGGGCTAAAATCAGGCGAATACCACTCTAAATGCCTCTGAAGATAGTAGCTAACCTCTATGCCTAACTTCTACAGCTAACTTCTAAGGATGGTGAAGAGCAGTCATACAGACAAAAGCCGTAGCTTTAAAACTGAATTCAGCAACAGCAGCATTTCTTGACACTGCAGATTGGGATTCAGGAGGTTAATACAAGCAATTATCATTTAAGAAGCAAGGTCAATCTGTCCTATTATTCTTTTCCAGGGCAGGGGATCTGCAGGCCACACTTTCAGTAAAGTGGTATAATGAAGCTAAATTGATGTTAACTTTGACTTTGTGATCCCTGCATCCTTGTCCTCCCTGAAAGTAGTATGTGGAGAGACTGATCATGACAGACCCTTGCAGTCAGGAGCATCTGCTTGCTTTTGTAGACTTTAATAAGCAAGGATGTAGTGGGAATAACCTAGATACACCTTCCCCATGGAGTTTGTAAAGGCAGTTGCCAGTGTGAATGACTAAGATGACAGTATTTATTTCACTGGTTGTGGTACATGTGCCTTCAAATACATGAACACTTCTCCTTTGGCCTTGAATCAGCTGGCTGCAAATATTGTTCCTTTCCACCTGAAAAAGCCCCAATGGTAATACCTTGACATGTGAAACAGTGCACTCTTTTAATACTGATGAAGAAATCTAGCTGGGGCATGTTGCTACTTCCTCTTGAAAGGAGTATCAAAGACAAAATTACCAGGCAGAAGAAAAGCAAGTACCTGCTTGTTTATAGCAGAGACTGAACACTAATAAGCACTTGAAGATATGAAAACAAAGAAGTGCAGTCAAGCTCACGCAGAAAAGCATCATTTTCCATACTTGTCTCCAAATAAGTGACCAACAGAGCTATTACTGCATGAAATCTGAACATAAGTTGCTGGGAGAATTTGAATCCAAATACTGGTAGTTTGCATTGTGCTGCAAGAGAAAATATTTATCGGGGAAAGGTTACTTAAAATGCTAGCTGCCAGGGTATGCATGATCAAAGACCCTGACTTGGATGAAGCTGAATTATGGATTTGTTTGAAAACATTTAGATGGAAACAAAGAGGGTGCTTTGGTCATTATAACCTGATTAAAAACATAATAAATGTTAATTATTGTGGTTACTTTTGGCAATATGCATGATTTCAGGTCTTTTTCTTCTATCTGCATTTTTATAAGTTACCATTTTTTTTTTCCTCACATAAGAAAACTTCTTTCAAATGTTTCTTCTGAATGATCTGAGAACTCCTACAACTTTTTAACTCTTTGTAATAAAGATGCCCAACTTTATGACTTAAGAGGCCACAGCAGCTGCTTTTTTCCTTCTTCAACAATCTATCTGTAGTATAGTCAGAGTTGTATTACCAGGTTTCCTTATTTTCTCTAGCAAGTCAAAGTCCACAAAAATCAGTACGAAGATTATAAACCCAGACAGTGTGAATATATTCAAATGACAACAGTTGTTAATGGCTTCTAAATTACTTTACAGATTTAGCTTTTATTTCAGTGAGGAAAGCATCACAATAAAGATATAAAGTATATGGAATACATACAGAATGAATTTACCAAAAGATTGAGCAGAAGGGCAACAAACACACATCCTAATAAAGAAGATGTCTTTTAAATAGAATCACCCATTTATGTGAATGTACCTACTTTTGATCTGGTTTTAATCAGTTTATAACTTTTAGACTTTTGTATATGCTGCTATCAGAATTACACATTCTTCCGAAGGGAGAAACTTTCAGACATTTAATATGCAACAGGCCTGTAGGCTACCTTACCAGCAGTAAACACCATTTTCAAATATTTGTGATGCTCAAGAATATTTCTAGATGTCATTGGTCAGAGACTAAGTAGAAGGCAATAGAATTAATCACTATGTCTGACTGTCTAACTGCATGCATAGGTTGACTACATATGAGTATGACCATGCATTAGCTGATACTAACGGAGACTTTTTAATTCTTGTTAAGTCTTGTTAACTCAGGGCTGATATAAAAGGCTTTAAAATGTGATTTAGGATCAGCAGGACTTGGTTGTAAAAAATAAGGCTTGGACCAGGTCAGAGCTAACTGGCTGATTAGTCGCCTCTCCAGTGTTGTGCTTGCTGACCACCTCTACTGCCCTCATCAAGCAACTTAAGCACTTCACCTATGGCATGGCAGAAAGCTGGTTTATAATACTCAAGGCAAGAAGATGAGTTAAGACCATTGAGCTGTAGCTTTTTCCCCAGGCGCCCTGTTTCACCAGACTGATGATAGGCTGACCTTAGTATTAAGTGAATGCAGCCCTGTTCAATGCAAAATAAATACAAAAGAAAATGCTTCTCTACAGGAATTTTTGTGACAGTCAGAATCATACACATAGAATACTGAACCAAAAAGAAATGAAGGGCTGAGATAGATAAGAGTTTCTGCCTACATAAGAATATCTGACTGGGGGAAGCTGTAATTTTTTTTATTGAAGTACAGGCTTAAATCGGACACAGCTCTGTAGCACACCACAGTTTATATTGAATAGACAATACTTCAGAGAGAACTGTGTACAATCATGTTATGCTCTATGGAGTGTCATTTGCTCCACTGTTCATGGAGAGTTAAGGTGAGGATGGCAAACCTGAAAGATCAAGAGAAGTGAATTGAGGAGAGGACTTCATATCAGCGTAGTTTGTGTTTGAAACATAGGAAAGAATATACTACAGTGAGTTACTTTGAAGAAAAACGGCCTTGAGAAACTTCGGAAGAACTCTTTAATGGGAAAGATGACTACATAAGATTTCTGGGAGCTGTGAAAGAGAACAAACTTCATATCAAGGATGTGGAACAAAACTGAATGGACTTTTGTGTTAAAGGGAACATTATGGGCTAGGGGTAAAAAATTATAGGTTCGCAGCACTGCATCAGGTAGAATGAGAGGAGAGTTCATCATGAATGGCTCTGCTGCTCACATGAGGCTGAAGCTGTAGAACCGAGCTTGCATGAGTTCCCCAGCTCCACAAGGAACCTTTGGCCTGGCCAGACAAGCATCTAATGCCATTTGCACTTTCCCAAGCTCGACCTGTTTTCCCTTTCTACTGCAGGTAACACCTCTCAGCAGCACTGCCTGGGATGCAGCTCCCAGCTCATGAGTTCCCTCTTTGGGGAACAGTTGCATCAGGGGCACTGCTCTAGTTGAGCTCGTGGAGCACCATCTCTCGTAAAGTAGTAGCAACTTCATGTTATTAGAGCACCACAGTAATCTCCCCGCTGGACTGGTGTGCCAGCCCCCAGGTTGTACACACACCCTCCGTCGGAAGGGGAGTCCAGGATCTGGGATTCTGCCCTTCCCTGTGCACAGCCAGAGGTTTTATATGGCCCTGAGCAGTGTCAGGGCCTGCACTGCGGTGGGCTGGCTATGGCCCCAACAACACTGGGCTGGCTCCGGCCATGCGGCATTTGCCGGGCGCTCTGCTGACTGTTCACTGCTGTGGTTAGGCTCAGCTCTGCAAAGCCCCCACTGGGACAGGGTGAGAGCCCCATGTCATCCCCGCATCACAAGCGGGCAGCTTAACTGTGGCAGCATCATCGCTGCTGAAGAAAGGGCAACCCTGTGTCATGACCGCATCACAGCCAGGAGCCAATAAGTATGTGGCACTGGGGAGGCTGGGCGTCACTTTGCCTGTGAGCGGCAGGTGAAGCGCTGGAAGAGCAGGTAAGCACTGAGCTGAGCCCCACAGCTCCTCACCAGGTCTGCGGGGCAGGGTGGGCCCTTGCTGTGCCCACAAGCAGGCCCAGTGTGGGGAATCCCTGGCAGACTGGCCTGGGCAGATGTGGCCTCTTCCGTATGTGTGTGGTGTTCATGGGATGCAGGGTGTGATGGAGGTTCCCCCTGCTTTCGACATGAGGTGGGAATGCAAAGGAACCCTGATGGGGTATTGGAAATGCAGCAGGGCCTGGGGTAGATTTGGGGCCTTGATTGCAGATAAGAGAATGTCCCAATGCAGCACCCAAAGTCCACTGGAGACTTCAAGACTTTGGCTTGGGAAGCAAGTAGAACAGATCCCAGGATCAGACACGGGATCTTTTCTTTTAGGATTGTTCTTTTCGGCGTGCTTTCAGAAGAGTGTTGGTGTTGATCCTAAACTCAGAGACTACAGGAAGGGTGAGCAGCACCCCTGAACAAAGGGGGAGATCCTTGGATGTTTGTGAAGAGTAACTGTAGTGTTCTTGACAATTTGCTGCCCTGATCAGCGAATCTGAGAGTCTCCTTGTAACTCTCATGGGACAAATAATCCCATTTTTTGTTGAGGATCTGAGGTGGCCATGAAAGTCATAAAGGGACTGACAATGTTTTCTTGTCTCCACAGAGAAGGAGGTTGTCTTGTGTGTGTTGGAGATGAGGCGCCTGACAGGGATGTCTCATCTCTGGGAAATGAACGTTTCCCCCAGCACCATGGATTACATCTCCCCCTCAGTATCCTTGTGGTCCCTGATAGTCTTGTGGGCCCTCTTGTTGGTGCTCGCCTTCTACTTCCTGCTGACCTCCTGCAAGGTAGGATTCAGTGTTGGTGCCTGGGCAGGGTGAAGGGGAGTCAGCCTGGGCCAGGAGGGTTGGAACAGAGATAAGCCTGGCCCTGATAGGGCCCTGGTTTCACTGGTGCCTTGGGGGCTGGTGGCAACGGGCAGGCCAGGCCCACAGCTTGTGTACAGCGGGTCCCAGCTCAGCCAGCCCAAGAACAGCACCCCGTTGTGCTGCAGCACATGCTCCCACACAGACTGTCATATACAGGTACTGCAGCAGCTCTTGTACAGGTGCATTTTGGAGAGAGGATTTAAAAATCAGTCTCATACTGTCATTGCTCTCCCACAAGAACAAAATCCTGCTGGGAAGGTGGGACTGCAGGTCCCAGGCACCCCTGGAGTGCAGATACAGTGCAGCCTCTGTGCATGGAACTGCAGAAACGCCTTCCTGCCCCAGTGTAAAAATAGCAATGGGAGCGTCACCATCACCTGTAGGGGTAGGAGACCCTCTTGGTTCCACTACATCTGCCCTCAGCCTACTGCAGCTATGGGCCATGGCCAGACTGCCCAGCACAAAGTCCCCCTCATGTTCCCTGCCCTGCCCATTGCCAGTGGAGTCGTTCCAAGGAGCCAGAACATGGTTGTGGAGCAGAGACGATGGCCTCTCACCCGCTGTTTTCTCTGCCGTTGTAGGAAGGGAGGGGCAAGCAGACACCCCGGAAAGGCACCCCAGAGGCGCCTAGAGGTGAGCAGCTCCTGGGCAAGGGCAGGCGCTCTGCAAAGAAACCCCTGAGACCTCCCCACATCCACCACCCTCCTCTGCCTCTGCTGGGGCTCCTGTGAGGGGCTGCCCCATCCAAACACTTGCCATCTCCCCTTCCAGCAGCCTACGCCCTCCGCAAGGAAGGTCCAAAGAGGTCTTCAGGGTCCTTTGGGTCACAGTAAGTGGAGTCCTTCCCACTGTAGCAAAGAAGCCCCCACCATCAACCATGGCAAAAGGAATCCCAATAATACTGCCTTCTGCCCACAAGCAGCTACCCAGTAGGACTGGAGAGGCCCATCACGCATCACCACGAGAGGGACCTCATCCTTGAGAACACAACCAGATATGTGGACGAGACCTTGAACATGTGAGGAAGGGAGAGGGTGGGGGACATAGACTTGGAGAATGGCTTGAGGAGGACAAGGGGAAATCCGAGCACCTCAAAACTGGGGGTCAAGGCCCTTGGGGAGGGTTTTCCTCCTTGGATAAAGCTGAGTGTCCTCCCCTTTTCACCTCCTTCACCTCCTCCCTCTCACACAGGCTCACTTGGGAGGCCATGAGTGGCAGCTCCACCACTTCTGAGTCACCAAGTGAAGTCAGCTGCTGTTCCGTGGTCTCTCTACCTGCTACCTGCGACTCCTGTGCATCCATTTTGGCAAGCAAAGGCAGCTTCTCTGCAGAGGAGTCTCTCTCCTCTTTCTCCAATGAAGATCTGCCTCAAGGATCGGGAGCGCAGCCTGCATCCTCAGCTAGGCATCCTCAGCCTGACCAGGAGGAGCAACAGGACCCAGGCACCCACCCAGCTGGCAGGAAAACCGGCACCAGCTGCCATATGACTGGCATTAGCCTGCAGCAGCAGCACCTTGCGCTCCACCTGGATGTGTCCTCACAATCCCCAACAATGCTGGGCTTGCACGGCTTCCACATGATGAAAGCAGAGACAGCCTTCCTGTACTCTGATGCCCAAGAGAACTTGGAGGAACATGTGCAGAAAAGGAAGCCTGAGACACACCTGGTGCTGCCGGCTCACGTCTACAGATCTCTGCAGAACAGCTTGTCCCAGCCCCCGAGCCCACCACCGCTGCCTCAAGAGCCAGACGCAGAGCAGGCTTCCAGCAGGCGACACTTCCCAGGCATAGCCGGCTTCAGCGCCGTGGAGCTGGACTTCAGCTGGGAGAGCAAGAAGAGAGTGGAGTGTCTTGTCCAGAAAAGCAGATGGCAGCGGCAAGTGGGTGAACCTCAGCAGGAGTTCCCAGGCTCTGCTCCGCGAGCTCCTCGGCGGCATGCGGAGACGGATGAGGTGGTGGAGCCCAACGTGCAGGAGATGCACGTTATAAAAATGGAGGTCAAAGAGCACTTTGAGCTGACAGCAAGGATCCCTGTCCCAGCACAAAGAGCCTACCAGCCACCCCAACGGCGCCGGGGCCCTGTGCCGCCCAACGTCACGCCCTTCCGCTTCTGCAGCAGGCGGCCTGCACAGGAGATGCCAGTTCTGGAGCAGGAGCACATCTGGTGTCCCACATCTCCCATGGTCAGAGAGCAGATGTTCATCTCACAGACCAGGAGGCAGCCAGAGGAAAAGGGCCCTGCAGAGGAACTGGCTGCAGATCGGGCTGCAGTGCCCAGGAAAGAGCCAGATAAAAAGGGCCCTGCAGAGCAAAAGGCTGCAGATCGGGCTGCAGTGCCCAGGAGACAGCCAGAGGAAAAGGGACCTGCAGAGGAACAGGCTGCAGATCGGGCTGCACAGCCCAGGAGACAGCAAGAAGAAAAGGGCCCAGTAAAGGAAAAGGCTGCAGATCAGGCTGCAGTGCCCAGGAGACAGCCAGAAAAAAAGGGCTCAGTGAAGGAAAAGGCTGCAGATCAGGCTGCAGTGCCCCTGAGATGGCAGCTGGTTCCAGCACGCTCTGCTGCACGTGCTTTCCTAAGACAAGCACAAGCCATGCTCAGGAAGGTGAAGGACATCCCAGTTTGGAAAAGAAAGCCTGTGGGAATAGCCAGCCGCTTACTGGACTTTGCAGAGAACGTGCTGGCCACCAGCAAGAAGGTTCAGGGTGCTGTGACGCGAGGTGATGGGCACATCCCCTGCCCTCCCCGCGAGGCAGAGCAGACACTGCTGCAGAGCAAGCAAGATGAGCAGGGACCATCATGGCAGTTGTCTGAGAGCTGGAGCAGCTCCAGTGAGGACATGAGGACACCAGAGCTGCCATCAAAGAAGAGTGTCTCCCAGCCAAAACAACACCAGGCCCGTGAGAGCTGCAGCAGGTCCAGGAAGGACATGAGGACACAAGAGATGGCAACTATGAAGAGTGTCCACAGGCAAAAGCAGCGCCAGGCCTGTGAGAGCAGGTCCAGGAAGGACATGGGGACACCAGAGCTGCCATTTAAGAAGAGCGGCCACCACAAAAGAAAAGGCCAGAAACATGCAGGCTGGAGCAGCTCTTGTGATGACACGGGGACACCAGCACCCAGGGGACCTCCTCCAAGAAAGTGTTCCCAAAAGAGAAAACACATGGAGGAGAGACAGTCACCTCTGCCAACATCTCCAGACCCTGTACGGATGGGACACCGCGATCTTGAAGGGCTCCTGACAGACCTCATTGATTCCCACAAGGCCAGCCAAGCTGTTCACAAGGCATACAACAACCGGCTGGAAGAGATGTTGGGGTGGCTCCCAGGCAAGGCTGGGGCTCCAAAGCAGGACGTGACAGGAGGGGAGCCCGTCAGCTTAGAGTGCTGCAGACATGTGGCTGCAAGTTGCCCTCGCTGCCGAGGACAGGGAGCAGTGCAGGACGTGCCCGCACCATCTGCCTTGCCCATCAATATCAATATCAATATGGACAGGAATGGAGACGGCCCAAGCAGTCCTGTCCTTCAAGTTCAAATGACTCCGGGGCAGGTATTAACTGAGGAGCTGCCAGAGCAGGGGAAGGACAAGGGAATTCCCAAGGACAAAGACGGCTCCAGGAAAATCTGCCGCAAGTGCGGTAAAGTTCGGCGCCACAGACCGGCACTGTCCGTCAGTGAAGGCTTGCAGACCTCACCTCCATCCGATGCTGAAGACCTGGGCAAAAGAGGAGCAGGACACAGGCACCTATCTCAGGACAAAGGCAAGAGGCAGCAAGGGCAGGAGAAAAGGGATGCTCTCACCAAGCAGGGAAAAGGCGTCCGTCCTTGCTCAACCTCCTTGTTGAGAGCTGGGAGGGAGGAGTCTCGGCTACCTCCGAGCCCCTCCAGGTCCCTGTCCTCACATGTGGCTCCCCGGCACAGGACACCGCGGACAGAGACGCCAACTCTGCCAAACAACATCTGCTGTGGGCTCCTCCTCATCCTGCCGTGCTTTGAGAAAGGCTGCGACAAGGTTCTAGAAACAATCACAGCCTAATCTGGTAAGAACAAGGTGTGGACGAGTGTCCACAAGCCAGGAGGACAGGATGACAGTAGGGTGACAGCCCCCACAGGGCTCTCGAGAGAGCACCAGCATGTGAGAGTGACAAGTCAGTGTGACGGTGCTGTGCTCGCTGAGTGAGCGGGGCTGGGAGCAGGGGTCTGCGGGGCTGGGGTCTTGCCCAGGCTGCTGGTGGGAAGGGGCTGTCAGGGCCTGTTTGGGAGAGGTGAGGGGGAAGGGCTCGGTGGGATCTCAGCTGAGACTGTCCCGATGGCAGTGACGGGTGCTATGGGGACACCGTGGCAGTGAGGCCGGGCACAGCGAGGGGCAGAGGCAGGGTGGGAGCAGCCCCCTGGGCACACAGCGACGCTGCCTCCTGGTGCCTGTGGGAAGCGACCCCGGGGCTGCTGGTTCCGAGCACAGAGAGCAGCCCCATTCCTGGCACCCCGACCCCCAGCCCTGGCTGACCGGGCTCTTCCCCTTGCAGCTGCCCAGCTGGAGCGGGGCCCAGCGGGGCATGGAGCCAGCGAGAGCAGCTCCCAGCCAGGCCCCATCAGGGAGCAGGAGCAATAAAGTTCTGTGCATTGAAATAAGTGTGCAGGGTCTCTTCCTTCTGAGGGAGCAGGGGCGCCATCCCTGCCCACTTCTCCATCCTCATTGATGGGCAATTTGGGTATGTGTGTTGGCAGCCTGAGCTGAGAGGACAGGGATGTCCTTCCACATCTCTGAGGGCAGGGGCCTGGGGCTGATCGCCTGCTAGACATTTCCACAGGGCCTTCTCATGGGCTCCCCAGCTGCCCAGAGATCTAGGGCAGTCTTCCTCCTTTGCTTCCCTGTGGGCAGAGCAGATGCTGAGGGGAGGAGTAAAATGCTAAGGAAGAGGAGGAAGAAGAGGAGGTGAGTTTGATCCACAAGAAGACAGGCGAGCGGCGAGGTCTGGCAGAAATTAGTCCAGCAGAGCAGGTGCAGGTGGCCTCTGGTGCCCGGTGATGCTGAAGGGCCTCCCCTCCCAAGACCTCCCCACTGCAACCGCAGCGATGAGCGAGGAGGTCTCTTCGTTTCACCTTGTGAAATGGTAAAAATTCTGGGGGATTGATGAGAGCACAAGCTCCACTGAGCAGCTGTAAGATAACCTACCAAGCCTCACACTCATTAGTAGGGATGCTGTCCTTATAATCTGAGCTTTTGGACCTTGTGAGCTCTGAAAAGCTCTGCTTGGAGAGTGGCTGCACACGACAACTCCTTTCTAGTGTGAGCACTGTGCAGCTCTGTAGAGGTAGCAAACGGGAAAGGACAATGTTACTCGGTGTCCACCATAGCGACAGAGAGGATGAAGGCCCAGCAACTTTATTTGCCATGGCAAGAACATGGAGTCTGGTGGCCCACAGCCACCCGCACTGATTGGTTCTGCTAAGCCTCATGGTCCTCCGGAGGATGCTCTTTTCTTTTTTCTTTCATACACTGTGAACTTTTGGACTTTATGAGCTCTGAGAAGATCTGGGGGACAACAGGGTTTGGAAATGTGAGGGCGATACCAGACGTGGCTGAAGGCCTGTTCAGAAGTGGTGGGTTATGTAGAGCGAAGGGTGACAATAATGGGTGGTGGTTTTCGGTTGAGTAAGAAATAAGACAACTTGCTCTAGGCTTTAGCTAGGATCTTTGTAGCGAGCAAGCCTGGCCTGTGCAGAACTGGTGGGGCATTCAGTAGTAAGCACCAGACTCGAGGCCCTCAGTGTCTTCATAGCACTGCCTGATGCATGAATAGCTCTACTGCTCACATGAGAATGAAGCTCTAGGATGGTGCCTGGATGAGGTCCCCTGCTCCTCAAGGAGCCTTTGGCCTGGCCAGACAGCCACCCAGCACTGGGTATGTCAAACGCTAGACCTGTTTTCCCTCTCTACTGCCGGTAACACCTCTCAGTAACTGCCTGGACTGTAGATCCCAGCTCATGAGTTCCCTCTTTGGGGAACAGTTGCATCACGGGCACTGCTCTAGGTGAGCTCGTGGAGCACCATGTCTGGTAAAGTGGTAGCAACTTCATGTTGTTACTGCATTGCTGGAATCCCAGGTCTCCATGACAGGATGGACTCTTGCTGTGCTTGTGAGCAGGTCCAAGGTTCAGAGACACCCAGCCAAAAGAGTCTTTACTGTGTGGATATGGCATCACCTGTGGTTGATGTTCATAGAGATTCTTTAAGAAGGTGGTTGTAGCTTCTTCCCTCCCATTTATTTTAACCGTAAGCCTGAAACATGAAGGGCTCTTGAGAAGGTTCCTGGACCCAAGTCCAGCAATGTTTGCAATTTTTCCAATTCTTTTTGTCATTAGAATTACAGAATGGTTGAGGTTGGAAGGGACCTCTGGAGATCATCTGGTCCGACTCCTGCTCAAGCAGGGTTACCTAGAGCACCTTGCCCAGGGCTCTGTCTGGAGGGGACTGGAGTATCTCCAAGGATGGAGACTCCAAAATCTCTATGGGCAACCTCTTGCAGTGCTGTATCACCCTCACAGTAAGAAGTTTTTCCTCATGTTCCTCATGTGGAGACGATGCTAAGGCTTGGCGTCCACCACAGGGACAGAGAGGATGAAAGTCTGCCAGTAGCTGCCCCCCACGGCAGAGTAACCTCACTTCAACAGGCAGCGTTCCTGGGACAGCAGTCAAGGCTTTTGAGGGTACCAGCTTTTCTCCTTATTGTGGGACCAAGTGCTCCCATCTCCTCCAAAAATCCCTGCCTGCCATTGCAGGAAGCTGTGTGTGTGGCAAGGAAGCTTCCTGAAACCTCTGGGAGGGGCCGGGAGCACAGCCCTGAGTTCTGGGGCTGGCGAGGACCTCTTTGGGTGGGAGGAAGATGGGACAATGCTGGAAGGACTGCCTCTTTCCCCCTTGCTTGCCTGTGGGCAGAGCAGACACTGAAGGAAGTCAGATGCTAAGGAGGAGGAGCAAGGGATCTAGATCTACCAGATAGAGAAGAGTGCAGCAAGGGCTGACAGGGAGGGGTGGCAATGGTGGGCAGCCATTAACCCTGGGTGATATGAGGGGCCTCCTCACTGGAAGTCCCATTAGCAAGGAGGTGTTAAGCAGTGCGGGGCAGCGCTGATCCTGCCCTGGGCCGGTCGGGACCGGGTCCAGCTGGCTCTGTTACAGCTGTGAGGGACCCACAGAGCTGCCTCTGGAGCTGAGTCCACAGGCCGGGCCAGCCCCATGCGGGGCTGCAGCACCCTCTGCGGGGCCTGTGTTGGGCCACTGTCCCCATGCCTGCCCGGGACAGAGCACAGGGCCGATGCCCTCCCCAGCTTTTATCAACAGCAGTGGTTGATTCTTCATGGCGAGCAAGGCCTGCCTCTTCATCAAGTCCTGCTGGGCTCGAGTGCCAGCCCCCAGGTTGTACACACACCCTCCGTCAGAAGGGGAGTCCAGGATCTGGGATTTTGCCCTTCCCTGTGCATGGTCAGATGTTTTATGTGGCCCTGAGCAGTGCCAGGGCTCAGCACTGCAGTGGGCTGGCTGTGGCCCCAGCAACACTGGGCTGGCTCTGGCCATGCGGCATTTGCCAAGCGCTCTGATGACTGTTCACTGCCGTGGTTAGGCTCAGCTCTGCAAAGGCCCCCACTGGGACCTGGTGACAGCCCCATGTCACCTCCGCATCACAAGCGGGCAGCTTAACTGTGGCAGCATCATCGTTGCTGAAGAAAGGACAACCCTGTGTCATGACCGCATCACAGCCAGGAGCCAATAAGTATGTGGCACTGGGGAGGCTGAGTGTCCCTTTGCCTGTGAGCGGCAGGTGAAGCGCTGGAAGAGCAGGTAAGCACTGAGCTGAGCCCCACAGCTCCTCACCAGGTCTGCGGGGCAGGGTGGGCCCTTGCTGTGCCTGTGGGCAGGCCCAGTGTGGGGAATCCCTGGCAGACTGGCCTGGACAGATGTGGCCTCTTCTGTATGTGTGTGGCATTCATGGGATGCAGGGTGTGATGGAGGTTCCCCGCGCTTTCGACGTGAGGTGGGAATGCAAAGGAACCCTGACGGGGTATTGGAAATGCAGCAGGGCCTGGGGTAGATTTGGGGCCTTGATTGCAGATAAGAGAATGTCCCAATGCAGCACCCAAAGTCCACTGGAGACTTCAAGACTTTGGCATGGGAAGCAAGTAGAACAGATCCCAGGATCAGACACGGGATCTTTTCTTTTAGGATTGTTCTTTTCGGCGTGCTTTCAGAAGAGTGTTGGTGTTGATCCTAAACTCAGAGACTACAGGAAGGGTGAGCAGCACCCCTGAACAAAGGGGGAGATCCTTGGATGTTTGTGAAGAGTAACTGTAGTGTTCTTGACGATTTGCTGTCCTGATCAGCGAATCTGAGAGTCTCCTTGTAACTCTCATGGGACAAATAATCCCATTTTTTGTTGAGGATCTGAGGTGGCCATGAAAGTCATAAAGGGACTGACAATGTTTTCTTGTCTCCACAGAGAAGGAGGTTGTCTTGTGTGTGTTGGAGATGAGGCGCCTGACAGGGATGTCTCATCTCTGGGAAATGAATGTTTCCCCCAGCACCATGGATTACATCTCCCCCTCAGTATCCTTGTGGTCCCTGATAGTCTTGTGGGCCCTCTTGTTGGTGCTCGCCTTCTACTTCCTGCTGACCTCCTGCAAGGTAGGATTCAGTGTTGGTGCCTGGGCAGGGTGAAGGGGAGTCAGCCTGGGCCAGGAGGGTTGGAACAGAGATAAGCCTGGCCCTGATAGGGCCCTGGTTTCACTGGTGCCTTGGGGGCTGGTGGCAACGGGCAGGCCAGGCCCACAGCTTGTGTACAGCGGGTCCCAGCTCAGCCAACCCAAGAACAGCACCCCGTTGTGCTGCAGCACATGCTCCCACACAGACTGTCATATACAGGTACTGCAGCAGCTCTTGTACAGGTGCATTTTGGAGAGAGGATTTAAAAATCAGTCTCATACTGTCATTGCTCTCCCACAAGAACAAAATCCTGCTGGGAAGGTGGGACTGCAGGTCCCAGGCACCCCTGGAGTGCAGATACAGTGCAGCCTCTGTGCATGGAACTGCAGAAACGCCTTCCTGCCCCAGTGTAAAAATAGCAATGGGAGTGTCACCATCACCTGTAGGGGTAGGAGACCCTCTTGGTTCCACTACATCTGCCCTCAGCCTTCTGCAGCTATGGGCCATGGCCAGACTGCCCAGCACAAAGTCCCCCTCATGTTCCCTGCCCTGCCCATTGCCAGTGGAGTCGTTCCAAGGAGCCAGAGCATGGTTGTAGAGCAGAGACGATGGCCTCTCACCTGCTGCTTTCTCTGCCGTTGTAGGAAGGGAGGGGCAAGCAGACACCCCGGAGAGGCACCCCAGAGGCGCCTAGAGGTGAGCAGCTCCTGGGCAAGGGCAGGCGCTCTGCAAAGAAACCCTTGAGACCTCCCCACATCCACCACCCTCCTCTGCCTCTGCTGGGGCTCCTTGAGGGGCTGCCCCATCCAAACACTTGCCATCTCCCCTTCCAGCAGCCTACGACCTCCGCAAGGAAGGTCCAAAGAGGTCTTCAGGGTCCTTTGGGTCACAGTAAGTGGAGTCCTTCCCACTGTAGCAAAGCAGCCCCCACCATCAACCATGGCAAAAGGAATCCCAATAATACTGCCTTCTGCCCACAAGCAGCTACCCAGTAGGACTGGAGAGGCCCATCACGCATCACCACGAGAGGGACCTCATCCTTGAGAACACAACCAGATATGTGGACGAGACCTCGAACATGTGAGGAAGGGAGAGGGTGGGGGACATGGACTTGGAGAATGGCTTGAGGAGGACAAGGGGAAATCCGAGCACCTCAAAACTGGGGGTCAAGGCCCTTGGGGAGGGTTTTCCTCCTCGGATAGAGCTGAGTGTCCTCCCCTTTTCACCTCCTTCACCTCCTCCCTCTCACACAGGCTCACTTGGGAGGCCATGAGTGGCAGCTCCACCACTTCTGAGTCACCAAGTGAAGTCAGCTGCTGTTCCGTGGTCTCTCTACCTGCTACCTGCGACTCCTGTGCATCCATTTTGGCAAGCAAAGGCAGCTTCTCTGCAGAGGAGTCTCTCTCCTCTTTCTCCAATGAAGAAGATCTGCCTCAAGGATCGGGAGCGCAGCCTGCATCCTCAGCTAGGCATCCTCAGCCTGACCAGGAGGAGCAGCAGGACCCAGGCACCCACCCAGCTGGCAGGAAAACCGGCACCAACTGCCATATGACTGGCATTAGCCTGCAGCAGCAGCACCTTGCGCTCCACCTGGATGTGTCCTCACAATCCCCAACAATGCTGGGCTTGCACGGCTTGCACATGATGAAAGCAGAGACAGCCTTCCTGTACTCTGATGCCCAAGAGAACTTGGAGGAACATGTGCAGAAAAGGAAGCCTGAGACACACCTGGTGCTGCCGGCTCACGTCTACAGATCTCTGCAGAACAGCTTGTCCCAGCCCCCGAGCCCACCACCGCTGCCTCGAGAGCCAGACGCAGAGCAGGCTTCCAGCAGGCGACACTTCCCAGGCATAGCCGGCTTCAGCGCCGTGGAGCTGGACTTCAGCTGGGAGAGCAAGAAGAGAGTGGAGTGTCTTGTCCAGAAAAGCAGACGGCAGCGGCAAGTGGGTGAACCTCAGCAGGAGTTCCCAGGCTCTGCTCCGCGAGCTCCTCGGCGGCATGCGGAGACGGATGAGGTGGTGGAGCCCAACATGCAGGAGATGCACGTTATAAAAATGGAGGTCAAAGAGCAGTTTGAGCTAACAGCAAGGATCCCTGTCCCAGCACAAAGAGCCTACCAGCCACCCCAACGGCGCCGGGGCCCTGTGCCACCCAACGTCACGCCCTTCCGCTTCTGCAGCAGGCGGCCTGCACAGGAGACGCCAGGTCTGGAGCAGGAGCACATCTGGTGTCCCACATCTCCCATGGTCAGAGAGCAGATGTTCATCTCACAGACCAGGAGGCAGCCAGAGGAAAAGGGCCCTGCAGAGGAACTGGCTGCAGATCGGGCTGCAGTGCCCAGGAAAGAGCCAGATAAAAAGGGCCCTGCAGAGCAAAAGGCTGCAGATCGGGCTGCAGTGCCCAGGAGACAGCCAGAGGAAAAGGGACCTGCAGAGGAACAGGCTGCAGATCGGGCTGCACAGCCCAGGAGACAGCGAGAAGAAAAGGGTCCAGTAAAGGAAAAGGCTGCAGATCAGGCTGCAGTGCCCAGGAGACAGCCAGAAAAAAAGGGCTCAGTGAAGGAAAAGGCTGCAGATCAGGCTGCAGTGCCCCTGAGATGGCAGCTGGTTCCAGCACGCTCTGCTGCACGTGCTTTCCTAAGACAAGCACAAGCCATGCTCAGGAAGGTGAAGGACATCCCAGTTTGGAAAAGAAAGCCTGTGAGAATAGCCAGCCGCTTACTGGACTTTGCAGAGAACGTGCTGGCCACCAGCAAGAAGGTTCAGGGTGCTGTGACGCGAGGTGAAGGGCACATCCCCTGCCCTCCCTGCCAGGCAGAGCAGACACTGCTGCAGAGCAAGCAAGGTGAGCAGGGACCATCATGGCAGTTGTCTGAGAGCTGGAGCAGCTCCAGTGAGGACATGAGGACACCAGAGCTGCCATCAAAGAAGAGTGTCTCCCAGCCAAAACAACACCAGGCCCGTGAGAGCTGCAGCAGGTCCAGGAAGGACATGAGGACACAAGAGATGGCAACTATGAAGAGTGTCCACAGGCAAAAGCAGCGCCAGGCCTGTGAGAGCAGGTCCAGGAAGGACATGGGGACACCAGAGCTGCCATTTAAGAAGAGCGGCCACCACAAAAGAAAAGGCCAGAAACATGCAGGCTGGAGCAGCTCTTGTGATGACACGGGGACACCAGCACCCAGGGGACCTCCTCCAAGAAAGTGTTCCCAAAAGAGAAAACACATGAAGGAGAGACAGTCACCTCTGCCAACATCTCCAGACCCTGTACGGATGGGACACCGCGATCTTGAAGGGCTCCTGACAGACCTCATTGATTCCCACAAGGCCAGCCAAGCTGTTCACAAGGCATACAACAACCGGCTGGAAGAGATGTTGGGGTGGCTCCCAGGCAAGGCTGGGGCTCCAAAGCAGGACGTGACAGGAGGGGAGCCCGTCAGCTTAGAGTGCTGCAGACATGTGGCTGCAAGTTGCCCTCGCTGCCGAGGACAGGGAGCAGTGCAGGACGTGCCCGCACCATCTGCCTTGCCCATCAATATCAACATCAATATGGACAGGAATGGAGACGGCCCAAGCAGTCCTGTCCTTCAGGTGCAAATGACTCCGGGGCAGGTATTAACTGAGGAGCTGCCAGAGCAGGGGAAGGACAAGGGAATTCCCAAGGACAAAGACGGCTCCAGGAAAATCTGCTGCAAGTGCGGTAAAGTTCGGCGCCACAGACCGGCACTGTCCGTCAGTGAAGGCTTGCAGACCTCACCTCCATCCGATGCTGAAGACCTGGGCAAAAGAGGAGCAGGACACAGGCACCTATCTCAGGACAAAGGCAAGAGGCAGCAAGGGCAGGAGAAAAGGGATGCTCTCACCAAGCAGGGAAAAGGCGTCCGTCCTTGCTCAACCTCCTTGTTGAGAGCTGGGAGGGAGGAGTCTCGGCTACCTCCGAGCCCCTCCAGGTCCCTGTCCTCACATGTGGCTCCCCGGCACAGGACACCGCGGACAGAGACGCCAACTCTGCCAAACAACATCTGCTGTGGGCTCCTCCTCATCCTGCCGTGCTTTGAGAAAGCCTGCGACAAGGTTCTAGAAACAATCACAGCCTAATCTGGTAAGAACAAGGTGTGGACGAGTGTCCACAAGCCAGGAGGACAGGATGACAGTAGGGTGACAGCCCCCACAGGGCTCTCGAGAGAGCACCAGTATGTGAGAGTGACAAGCCAGTGTGACGGTGCTGTGCTCGCTGAGTGAGCGGGGCTGGGAGCAGGGGTCTGCGGGGCTGGGGTCTTGCCCAGGCTGCTGGTGGGAAGGGGCTGTCAGGGCCTGTTTGGGAGAGGTGAGGGGGAAGGGCTCGGTGGGATCTCAGCTGAGACTGTCCCGATGGCAGTGACAGGTGCTATGGGGACACCGTGGCAGTGAGGCCGGGCACAGCGAGGGGCAGAGGCAGGGTGGGAGCAGCCCCCTGGGCACACAGCGACGCTGCCTCCTGGTGCCTGTGGGGAGCGACCCCGGGGCTGCTGGTTC
The DNA here is from genome assembly GCF_059628265.1 of Tinamus guttatus. Taxonomy (NCBI): domain Eukaryota; kingdom Metazoa; phylum Chordata; class Aves; order Tinamiformes; family Tinamidae; genus Tinamus; species Tinamus guttatus. The sequence continues at coordinate 701,828 of NW_028288599.1, read as the reverse complement.
CGAGCACAGAGAGCAGCCCCATTCCTGGCACCCCGACCCCCAGCCCTGGCTGACCGGGCTCTTCCCCTTGCAGCTGCCCAGCTGGAGCGGGGCCCAGCGGGGCATGGAGCCAGCGAGAGCAGCTCCCAGCCAGGCCCCATCAGGGAGCAGGAGCAATAAAGTTCTGTGCATTGAAATAAGTGTGCAGGGTCTCTTCCTTCTGAGGGAGCAGGGGCGCCATCCCTGCCCACTTCTCCATCCTCATTGATGGGCAATTTGGGTACGTGTGTTGGCAGCCTGAGCTGAGAGGACAGGGATGTCCTTCCACATCTCTGAGGGCAGGGGCCTGGGGCTGATCGCCTGCTAGACGTTTCCACAGGGCCTTCTCATGGGCTCCCCAGCTGCCCAGAGATCTAGGGCAGTCTTCCTCCTTTGCTTCCCTGTGGGCAGAGCAGATGCTGAGGGGAGGAGTAAAATGCTAAGGAAGAGGAGGAAGAAGAGGAGGTGAGTTTGATCCACAAGAAGACAGGCGAGCGGCGAGGTCTGGCAGAAATTAGTCCAGCAGAGCAGGTGCAGGTGGCCTCTGGTGCCCGGTGATGCTGAAGGGCCTCCCCTCCCAAGACCTCCCCACTGCAACCGCAGCGATGAGCGAGGAGGTCTCTTCGTTTCACCTTGTGAAATGGTAAAAATTCTGGGGGATTGATGAGAGCACAAGCTCCACTGGGCAGCTGTAAGATAACCTACCAAGCCCCACACTCATTAGTAGGGATGCTGTCCTTATAATCTGAGCTTTTGGACCTTGTGAGCTCTGAAAAGCTCTGCTTGGAGAGTGGCTGCACACGACAGCTCCTTTCTAGTGTCAGCACTGTGCAGCTCTGTAGAGGTAGCAAACGGGAAAGGACAATGTTACTCGGTGTCCGCCATAGCGACAGAGAGGATGAAGGCCCAGCAACTTTATTTGCCATGGCAAGAACATGGAGTCTGGTGGCCCACAGCCACCCGCACTGATTGGTTCTGCTAAGCCTCATGGTCCTCCGGAGGATGCTCTTTTCTTTTTTCTTTCATACACTGTGAACTTTTGGACTTTATGAGCTCTGAGAAGATCTGGGGGACAACAGGGTTTGGAAATGTGAGGGCGATACCAGACGTGGCTGAAGGCCTGTTCAGAAGTGGTGGGTTATGTAGAGCGAAGGGTGACAATAATGGGTGGTGGTTTTCGGTTGAGTAAGAAATAAGACAACTTGCTCTAGGCTTTAGCTAGGATCTTTGTAGCGAGCAAGCCTGGCCTGTGCAGAACTGGTGGGGCATTCAGTAGTAAGCACCAGACTCAAGGCCCTCAGTGTCTTCATAGCACTGCCTGATGCATGAATAGCTCTACTGCTCACATTAGGATGAAGCTCTAGGATGGTGCCTGGATGAGGTCCCCTGCTCCTCAAGGAGCCTTTGGCCTGGCCAGACAGCCACCCAGCACTGTATGTCAAATGCTAGACCTGTTTTCCCTCTCTACTGCCGGTAACACCTCTCAGTAGCACTGCCTGGACTGTAGATCCCAGCTCATGAGTTCCCTCTTTGGGGAACAGTTGCATCACGGGCACTGCTCTAGGTGAGCTCGTGGAGCACCATGTCTGGTAAAGTGGTAGCAACTTCATGTTGTTACTGCATTGCTGGAATCCCAGGTCTCCATGACAGGATGGACTCTTGCTGTGCTTGTGAGCAGGTCCAAGGTTCAGAGACACCCAGCCAAAAGAGTCTTTACTGTGTGGATATGGCATCACCTGTGGTTGATGTTCATAGAGATTCTTTAAGAAGGTGGTTGTAGCTTCTTCCCTCCCATTTATTTTAACCGTAAGCCTGAAACATGAAGGGCTCTTGAGAAGGTTCCTGGACCCAAGTCCAGCAATGTTTGCAATTTTTCCAATTCTTTTTGTCATTAGAATTACAGAATGGTTGAGGTTGGAAGGGACCTCTGGAGATCATCTGGTCCGACTCCTGCTCAAGCAGGGTTACCTAGAGCACCTTGCCCAGGGCTCTGTCTGGAGGGGACTGGAGTATCTCCAAGGATGGAGACTCCAAAATCTCTATGGGCAACCTCTTGCAGTGCTGTATCACCCTCACAGTAAGAAGTTTTTCCTCATGTTCCTCATGTGGAGACGATGCTAAGGCTTGGCGTCCACCACAGGGACAGAGAGGATGAAAGTCTGCCAGTAGCTGCCCCCCACGGCAGAGTAACCTCACTTCAACAGGCAGCGTTCCTGGGACAGCAGTCAAGGCTTTTGAGGGTACCACCTCTCCTCCTTGTGGTGGGACCAAGTGCTCCCATCTCCTCCAAAAATCCCTGCCTGGCATTGCAGGAAGCTGTGTGTGTGGCAAGGAAGCTTCCTGAAACCTCTGGGAGGGGCCGGGAGCACAGCCCTGAGTTCTGGGGCTGGCGAGGACCTCTTTGGGTGGGAGGAAGATGGGACAATGCTGGAAGGACTGCCTCTTTCCCCCTTGCTTGCCTGTGGGCAGAGCAGACACTGAAGGAAGTCAGATGCTAAGGAGGAGGAGCAAGGGATCTAGATCTACCAGATAGAGAAGAGTGCAGCAAGGGCTGACAGGGAGGGGTGGCAATGGTGGGCAGCCATTAACCCTGGGTGATATGAGGGGCCTCCTCACTGGAAGTCCCATTAGCAAGGAGGTGTTAAGCAGTGCGGGGCAGCGCTGATCCTGCCCTGGGCCGGTCGGGACCGGGTCCAGCTGGCTCTGTTACAGCTGTGAGGGACCCACAGAGCTGCCTCTGGAGCTGAGTCCACAGGCCGGGCCAGCCCCATGCGGGGCTGCAGCACCCTCTGCGGGGCCTGTGTTGGGCCACTGTCCCCATGCCTGCCCGGGACAGAGCACAGGGCCGATGCCCTCCCCAGCTTTTATCAACAGCAGTGGTTGATTCTTCATGGCGAGCAAGGCCTGCCTCTTCATCAAGTCCTGCTGGGCTCGAGTGCCAGCCCCCAGGTTGTACACACACCCTCCGTCAGAAGGGGAGTCCAGGATCTGGGATTTTGCCCTTCCCTGTGCATGGTCAGATGTTTTATGTGGCCCTGAGCAGTGCCAGGGCTCAGCACTGCAGTGGGCTGGCTGTGGCCCCAGCAACACTGGGCTGGCTCTGGCCATGCGGCATTTGCCAAGCGCTCTGATGACTGTTCACTGCCGTGGTTAGGCTCAGCTCTGCAAAGGCCCCCACTGGGACCTGGTGACAGCCCCATGTCACCTCCGCATCACAAGCGGGCAGCTTAACTGTGGCAGCATCATCGTTGCTGAAGAAAGGACAACCCTGTGTCATGACCGCATCACAGCCAGGAGCCAATAAGTATGTGGCACAGGGGAGGCTGGGCGTCACTTTGCCTGTGAGCGGCAGGTGAAGCGCTGGAAGAGCAGGTAAGCACTGAGCTGAGCCCCACAGCTCCTCACCAGGTCTGCGGGGCAGGGTGGGCCCTTGCTGTGCCTGTGGGCAGGCCCAGTGTGGGGAATCCCTGGCAGACTGGCCTGGACAGATGTGGCCTCTTCTGTATGTGTGTGGCATTCATGGGATGCAGGGTGTGATGGAGGTTCCCCGCGCTTTCGACGTGAGGTGGGAATGCAAAGGAACCCTGACGGGGTATTGGAAATGCAGCAGGGCCTGGGGTAGATTTGGGGCCTTGATTGCAGATAAGAGAATGTCCCAATGCAGCACCCAAAGTCCACTGGAGACTTCAAGACTTTGGCATGGGAAGCAAGTAGAACAGATCCCAGGATCAGACACGGGATCTTTTCTTTTAGGATTGTTCTTTTCGGCGTGCTTTCAGAAGAGTGTTGGTGTTGATCCTAAACTCAGAGACTACAGGAAGGGTGAGCAGCACCCCTGAACAAAGGGGGAGATCCTTGGATGTTTGTGAAGAGTAACTGTAGTGTTCTTGACGATTTGCTGTCCTGATCAGCGAATCTGAGAGTCTCCTTGTAACTCTCATGGGACAAATAATCCCATTTTTTGTTGAGGATCTGAGGTGGCCATGAAAGTCATAAAGGGACTGACAATGTTTTCTTGTCTCCACAGAGAAGGAGGTTGTCTTGTGTGTGTTGGAGATGAGGCGCCTGACAGGGATGTCTCATCTCTGGGAAATGAATGTTTCCCCCAGCACCATGGATTACATCTCCCCCTCAGTATCCTTGTGGTCCCTGATAGTCTTGTGGGCCCTCTTGTTGGTGCTCGCCTTCTACTTCCTGCTGACCTCCTGCAAGGTAGGATTCAGTGTTGGTGCCTGGGCAGGGTGAAGGGGAGTCAGCCTGGGCCAGGAGGGTTGGAACAGAGATAAGCCTGGCCCTGATAGGGCCCTGGTTTCACTGGTGCCTTGGGGGCTGGTGGCAACGGGCAGGCCAGGCCCACAGCTTGTGTACAGCGGGTCCCAGCTCAGCCAGCCCAAGAACAGCACCCCGTTGTGCTGCAGCACATGCTCCCACACAGACTGTCATATACAGGTACTGCAGCAGCTCTTGTACAGGTGCATTTTGGAGAGAGGATTTAAAAATCAGTCTCATACTGTCATTGCTCTCCCACAAGAACAAAATCCTGCTGGGAAGGTGGGACTGCAGGTCCCAGGCACCCCTGGAGTGCAGATACAGTGCAGCCTCTGTGCATGGAACTGCAGAAACGCCTTCCTGCCCCAGTGTAAAAATAGCAATGGGAGTGTCACCATCACCTGTAGGGGTAGGAGACCCTCTTGGTTCCACTACATCTGCCCTCAGCCTTCTGCAGCTATGGGCCATGGCCAGACTGCCCAGCACAAAGTCCCCCTCATGTTCCCTGCCCTGCCCATTGCCAGTGGAGTCGTTCCAAGGAGCCAGAGCATGGTTGTAGAGCAGAGACGATGGCCTCTCACCTGCTGCTTTCTCTGCCGTTGTAGGAAGGGAGGGGCAAGCAGACACCCCGGAGAGGCACCCCAGAGGCGCCTAGAGGTGAGCAGCTCCTGGGCAAGGGCAGGCGCTCTGCAAAGAAACCCCTGAGACCTCCCCACATCCACCACCCTCCTCTGCCTCTGCTGGGGCTCCTTGAGGGGCTGCCCCATCCAAACACTTGCCATCTCCCCTTCCAGCAGCCTACGACCTCCGCAAGGAAGGTCCAAAGAGGTCTTCAGGGTCCTTTGGGTCACAGTAAGTGGAGTCCTTCCCACTGTAGCAAAGCAGCCCCCACCATCAACCATGGCAAAAGGAATCCCAATAATACTGCCTTCTGCCCACAAGCAGCTACCCAGTAGGACTGGAGAGGCCCATCACGCATCACCACGAGAGGGACCTCATCCTTGAGAACACAACCAGATATGTGGACGAGACCTCGAACATGTGAGGAAGGGAGAGGGTGGGGGACATGGACTTGGAGAATGGCTTGAGGAGGACAAGGGGAAATCCGAGCACCTCAAAACTGGGGGTCAAGGCCCTTGGGGAGGGTTTTCCTCCTCGGATAGAGCTGAGTGTCCTCCCCTTTTCACCTCCTTCACCTCCTCCCTCTCACACAGGCTCACTTGGGAGGCCATGAGTGGCAGCTCCACCACTTCTGAGTCACCAAGTGAAGTCAGCTGCTGTTCCGTGGTCTCTCTACCTGCTACCTGCGACTCCTGTGCATCCATTTTGGCAAGCAAAGGCAGCTTCTCTGCAGAGGAGTCTCTCTCCTCTTTCTCCAATGAAGAAGATCTGCCTCAAGGATCGGGAGCGCAGCCTGCATCCTCAGCTAGGCATCCTCAGCCTGACCAGGAGGAGCAGCAGGACCCAGGCACCCACCCAGCTGGCAGGAAAACCGGCACCAACTGCCATATGACTGGCATTAGCCTGCAGCAGCAGCACCTTGCGCTCCACCTGGATGTGTCCTCACAATCCCCAACAATGCTGGGCTTGCACGGCTTGCACATGATGAAAGCAGAGACAGCCTTCCTGTACTCTGATGCCCAAGAGAACTTGGAGGAACATGTGCAGAAAAGGAAGCCTGAGACACACCTGGTGCTGCCGGCTCACGTCTACAGATCTCTGCAGAACAGCTTGTCCCAGCCCCCGAGCCCACCACCGCTGCCTCGAGAGCCAGACGCAGAGCAGGCTTCCAGCAGGCGACACTTCCCAGGCATAGCCGGCTTCAGCGCCGTGGAGCTGGACTTCAGCTGGGAGAGCAAGAAGAGAGTGGAGTGTCTTGTCCAGAAAAGCAGACGGCAGCGGCAAGTGGGTGAACCTCAGCAGGAGTTCCCAGGCTCTGCTCCGCGAGCTCCTCGGCGGCATGCGGAGACGGATGAGGTGGTGGAGCCCAACATGCAGGAGATGCACGTTATAAAAATGGAGGTCAAAGAGCAGTTTGAGCTGACAGCAAGGATCCCTGTCCCAGCACAAAGAGCCTACCAGCCACCCCAACGGCGCCGGGGCCCTGTGCCACCCAACGTCACGCCCTTCCGCTTCTGCAGCAGGCGGCCTGCACAGGAGACGCCAGGTCTGGAGCAGGAGCACATCTGGTGTCCCACATCTCCCATGGTCAGAGAGCAGATGTTCATCTCACAGACCAGGAGGCAGCCAGAGGAAAAGGGCCCTGCAGAGGAACTGGCTGCAGATCGGGCTGCAGTGCCCAGGAAAGAGCCAGATAAAAAGGGCCCTGCAGAGCAAAAGGCTGCAGATCGGGCTGCAGTGCCCAGGAGACAGCCAGAGGAAAAGGGACCTGCAGAGGAACAGGCTGCAGATCGGGCTGCACAGCCCAGGAGACAGCGAGAAGAAAAGGGTCCAGTAAAGGAAAAGGCTGCAGATCAGGCTGCAGTGCCCAGGAGACAGCCAGAAAAAAAGGGCTCAGTGAAGGGAAAGGCTGCAGATCAGGCTGCAGTGCCCCTGAGATGGCAGCTGGTTCCAGCACGCTCTGCTGCACGTGCTTTCCTAAGACAAGCACAAGCCATGCTCAGGAAGGTGAAGGACATCCCAGTTTGGAAAAGAAAGCCTGTGAGAATAGCCAGCCGCTTACTGGACTTTGCAGAGAACGTGCTGGCCACCAGCAAGAAGGTTCAGGGTGCTGTGACGCGAGGTGAAGGGCACATCCCCTGCCCTCCCTGCCAGGCAGAGCAGACACTGCTGCAGAGCAAGCAAGGTGAGCAGGGACCATCATGGCAGTTGTCTGAGAGCTGGAGCAGCTCCAGTGAGGACATGAGGACACCAGAGCTGCCATCAAAGAAGAGTGTCTCCCAGCCAAAACAACACCAGGCCCATGAGAGCTGCAGCAGGTCCAGGAAGGACATGAGGACACAAGAGATGGCAACTATGAAGAGTGTCCACAGGCAAAAGCAGCGCCAGGCCTGTGAGAGCAGGTCCAGGAAGGACATGGGGACACCAGAGCTGCCATTTAAGAAGAGCGGCCACCACAAAAGAAAAGGCCAGAAACATGCAGGCTGGAGCAGCTCTTGTGATGACACGGGGACACCAGCACCCAGGGGACCTCCTCCAAGAAAGTGTTCCCAAAAGAGAAAACACATGAAGGAGAGACAGTCACCTCTGCCAACATCTCCAGACCCTGTACGGATGGGACACCGCGATCTTGAAGGGCTCCTGACAGACCTCATTGATTCCCACAAGGCCAGCCAAGCTGTTCACAAGGCATACAACAACCGGCTGGAAGAGATGTTGGGGTGGCTCCCAGGCAAGGCTGGGGCTCCAAAGCAGGACGTGACAGGAGGGGAGCCCGTCAGCTTAGAGTGCTGCAGACATGTGGCTGCAAGTTGCCCTCGCTGCCGAGGACAGGGAGCAGTGCAGGACGTGCCCGCACCATCTGCCTTGCCCATCAATATCAACATCAATATGGACAGGAATGGAGACGGCCCAAGCAGTCCTGTCCTTCAGGTGCAAATGACTCCGGGGCAGGTATTAACTGAGGAGCTGCCAGAGCAGGGGAAGGACAAGGGAATTCCCAAGGACAAAGACGGCTCCAGGAAAATCTGCTGCAAGTGCGGTAAAGTTCGGCGCCACAGACCGGCACTGTCCGTCAGTGAAGGCTTGCAGACCTCACCTCCATCCGATGCTGAAGACCTGGGCAAAAGAGGAGCAGGACACAGGCACCTATCTCAGGACAAAGGCAAGAGGCAGCAAGGGCAGGAGAAAAGGGATGCTCTCACCAAGCAGGGAAAAGGCGTCCGTCCTTGCTCAACCTCCTTGTTGAGAGCTGGGAGGGAGGAGTCTCGGCTACCTCCGAGCCCCTCCAGGTCCCTGTCCTCACATGTGGCTCCCCGGCACAGGACACCGCGGACAGAGACTCTGCCAAACAACATCTGCTGTGGGCTCCTCCTCATCCTGCCGTGCTTTGAGAAAGCCTGCGACAAGGTTCTAGAAACAATCACAGCCTAATCTGGTAAGAACAAGGTGTGGACGAGTGTCCACAAGCCAGGAGGACAGGATGACAGTAGGGTGACAGCCCCCACAGGGCTCTCGAGAGAGCACCAGTATGTGAGAGTGACAAGCCAGTGTGACGGTGCTGTGCTCGCTGAGTGAGCGGGGCTGGGAGCAGGGGTCTGCGGGGCTGGGGTCTTGCCCAGGCTGCTGGTGGGAAGGGGCTGTCAGGGCCTGTTTGGGAGAGGTGAGGGGGAAGGGCTCGGTGGGATCTCAGCTGAGACTGTCCCGATGGCAGTGACAGGTGCTATGGGGACACCGTGGCAGTGAGGCCGGGCACAGCGAGGGGCAGAGGCAGGGTGGGAGCAGCCCCCTGGGCACACAGCGACGCTGCCTCCTGGTGCCTGTGGGGAGCGACCCCGGGGCTGCTGGTTCCGAGCACAGAGAGCAGCCCCATTCCTGGCACCCCGACCCCCAGCCCTGGCTGACCGGGCTCTTCCCCTTGCAGCTGCCCAGCTGGAGCGGGGCCCAGCGGGGCATGGAGCCAGCGAGAGCAGCTCCCAGCCAGGCCCCATCAGGGAGCAGGAGCAATAAAGTTCTGTGCATTGAAATAAGTGTGCAGGGTCTCTTCCTTCTGAGGGAGCAGGGGCGCCATCCCTGCCCACTTCTCCATCCTCATTGATGGGCAATTTGGGTACGTGTGTTGGCAGCCTGAGCTGAGAGGACAGGGATGTCCTTCCACATCTCTGAGGGCAGGGGCCTGGGGCTGATCGCCTGCTAGACGTTTCCACAGGGCCTTCTCATGGGCTCCCCAGCTGCCCAGAGATCTAGGGCAGTCTTCCTCCTTTGCTTCCCTGTGGGCAGAGCAGATGCTGAGGGGAGGAGTAAAATGCTAAGGAAGAGGAGGAAGAAGAGGAGGTGAGTTTGATCCACAAGAAGACAGGCGAGCGGCGAGGTCTGGCAGAAATTAGTCCAGCAGAGCAGGTGCAGGTGGCCTCTGGTGCCCGGTGATGCTGAAGGGCCTCCCCTCCCAAGACCTCCCCACTGCAACCGCAGCGATGAGCGAGGAGGTCTCTTCGTTTCACCTTGTGAAATGGTAAAAATTCTGGGGGATTGATGAGAGCACAAGCTCCACTGGGCAGCTGTAAGATAACCTACCAAGCCCCACACTCATTAGTAGGGATGCTGTCCTTATAATCTGAGCTTTTGGACCTTGTGAGCTCTGAAAAGCTCTGCTTGGAGAGTGGCTGCACACGACAGCTCCTTTCTAGTGTCAGCACTGTGCAGCTCTGTAGAGGTAGCAAACGGGAAAGGACAATGTTACTCAGTGTCCGCCATAGCGACAGAGAGGATGAAGGCCCAGCAACTTTATTTGCCATGGCAAGAACATGGAGTCTGGTGGCCCACAGCCACCCGCACTGATTGGTTCTGCTAAGCCTCATGGTCCTCCGGAGGATGCTCTTTTCTTTTTTCTTTCATACACTGTGAACTTTTGGACTTTATGAGCTCTGAGAAGATCTGGGGGACAACAGGGTTTGGAAATGTGAGGGCGATACCAGACGTGGCTGAAGGCCTGTTCAGAAGTGGTGGGTTATGTAGAGCGAAGGGTGACAATAATGGGTGGTGGTTTTCGGTTGAGTAAGAAATAAGACAACTTGCTCTAGGCTTTAGCTAGGATCTTTGTAGCGAGCAAGCCTGGCCTGTGCAGAACTGGTGGGGCATTCGGTAGTAAGCACCAGACTCAAGGCCCTCAGTGTCTTCATAGCACTGCCTGATGCATGAATAGCTCTACTGCTCACATGAGAATGAAGCTCTAGGATGGTGCCTGGATGAGGTCCCCTGCTCCTCAAGGAGCCTTTGGCCTGGCCAGACAGCCACCCAGCACTGTGTATGTCAAACGCTAGACCGGTTTTCCCTCTCTACTGCCGGTAACACCTCTCAGTAGCACTGCCTGGACTGTAGATCCCAGCTCATGAGTTCCCTCTTTGGGGAACAGTTGCGTCACGGGCACTGCTCTAGCTGAGCTCGTGGAGCACCATGTCTGGTAAAGTGGTAGCAACTTCATGTTGTTACTGCATTGCTGGAATCCCAGGTCTCCATGACAGGATGGACTCTTGCTGTGCTTGTGAGCAGGCCCAAGGTTCAGAGACGCCCAGCCAAAAGAGTCTTTACTGTGCGGATATGGCATCACCTGTGGTTGATGTTCATAGAGATTCTTTAAGAAGGTGGTTGTAGCTTCTTCCCTCCCATTTATTTTAACCGTAAGCCTGAAACATGAAGGGCTCTTGAGAAGGTTCCTGGACCCAAGTCCAGCAATGTTTGCAATTTTTCCAATTCTTTTTGTCATTAGAATTACAGAATGGTTGAGGTTGGAAGGGACCTCTGGAGATCATCTGGTCCGACTCCTGCTCAAGCAGGGTTACCTAGAGCACCTTGCCTAGGGCTCTGTCTGGAGGGGACTGGAGTATCTCCAAGGATGGAGACTCCAAAATCTCTATGGGCAACCTCTTGCAGTGCTGTATCACCCTCACAGTAAGAAGTTTTTCCTCATGTTCCTCATGTGGAGACGATGCTAAGGCTTGGCGTCCACCACAGGGACAGAGAGGATGAAAGTCTGCCAGTAGCTGCCCCCCACGGTAGAGTAACCTCACTTCAACAGGCAGCGTTCCTGGGACAGCAGTCAAGGCTTTTGAGGGTACCACCTCTCCTCCTTGTTGTGGGACCAAGTGCTCCCATCTCCTCCAAAAATCCCTGCCTGGCATTGCAGGAAGCTGTGTGTGTGGCAAGGAACTTTCCTGAAACCTCTGGGAGGGGCCGGGAGCACAGCCCTGAGTTCTGGGGCTGGCGAGGACCTCTTTGGGTGGGAGGAAGATGGGACAATGCTGGAAGGACTGCCTCTTCCCCCCTTGCTTGCCTGTGGGCAGAGCAGACACTGAAGGAAGTCAGATGCTAAGGAGGAGGAGCAAGGGATCTAGATCTACCAGATAGATAGAGTGCAGCAAGGGCTGACAGGGAGGGGTGGCAATGGTGGGCAGCCATTAACCCTGGGTGACGTGAGGGGCATCCTCACTGGAAGTCCCATTAGCAAGGAGGTGTTAAGCAGTGCGGGGCAGTGCTGATCCTGCCCTGGGCCGGTCGGGACCGGGTCCAGCTGGCTCTGTTACAGCTGTGAGGGACCCACAGAGCTGCCTCTGGAGCTGAGTCCACAGGCCGGGCCAGCCCCATGCGGGGCTGCAGCACCCTCTGCGGGGCCTGTGTTGGGCCACTGTCCCCATGCCTGCCTGGGGCAGAGCACAGGGCCGATGCCCTCCCCAGCTTTTATCAACAGCAGTGGTTGATTCTTCATGGCGAGCAAGGCCTGCCTCTTCATCAAGTCCTGCTGGGCTCGAGTGCCAGCCCCCAGGTTGTACACACACCCTCCGTCAGAAGGGGAGTCCAGGCACTGGGATTTTGCCCTTCCCTGTGCATGGTCAGATGTTTTATGTGACCCTGAGCAGTGCCAGGGCTCAGCACTGCAGTGGGCTGGCTGTGGCCCCAGCAACACTGGGCTGGCGCTGGCCATGCGGCATTTGCCAAGCGCTCTGATGACTGTTCACTGCCTTGGTTAGGCTCAGCTCTGCAAAGGCCCCCACTGGGACCTGGTGACAGCCCCATGTCACCTCCGCATCACAAGCGGGCAGCTTAACTGTGGCAGCATCATCGCTGATGAAGAAAGGACAACCCTGTGTCATGACCGCATCACAGCCAGGAGCCAATAAGTATGTGGCACTGGGGAGGCTGGGCGTCACTTTGCCTGTGAGCGGCAGGTGAAGAGCTGGAAGAGCAGGTAAGCACTGAGCTGAGCCCCACAGCTCCTCACCAGGTCTGCGGGGCAGGGTGGGCCCTTGCTGTGCCTGTGGGCAGGCCCAGTGTGGGGAATCCCTGGCAGACTGGCCTGGACAGATGTGGCCTCTTCTGTATGTGTGTGGCATTCATGGGATGCAGGGTGTGATGGAGGTTCCCCGCGCTTTCGACGTGAGGTGGGAATGCAAAGGAACCCTGACGGGGTATTGGAAATGCAGCAGGGCCTGGGGTAGATTTGGGGCCTTGATTGCAGATAAGAGAATGTCCCAATGCAGCACCCAAAGTCCACTGGAGACTTCAAGACTTTGGCTTGGGAAGCAAGTAGAACAGATCCCAGGATCAGACACGGGATCTTTTCTTTTAGGATTGTTCTTTTCGGCGTGCTTTCAGAAGAGTGTTGGTGTTGATCCTAAACTCAGAGACTACAGGAAGGGTGAGCAGCACCCCTGAACAAAGGGGGAGATCCTTGGATGTTTGTGAAGAGTAACTGTAGTGTTCTTGACGATTTGCTGCCCTGATCAGCGAATCTGAGAGTCTCCTTGTAACTCTCATGGGACAAATAATCCCATTTTTTGTTGAGGATCTGAGGTGGCCATGAAAGTCATAATGGGACTGACAATGTTTTCTTGTCTCCACAGAGAAGGAGGTTGTCTTGTGTGTGTTGGAGATGAGGCGCCTGACAGGGATGTCTCATCTCTGGGAAATGAACGTTTCCCCCAGCACCATGGATTACATCTCCCCCTCAGTATCCTTGTGGTCCCTGATAGTCTTGTGGGCCCTCTTGTTGGTGCTCGCCTTCTACTTCCTGCTGACCTCCTGCAAGGTAGGATTCAGTGTTGGTGCCTGGGCAGGGTGAAGGGGAGTCAGCCTGGGCCAGGAGGGTTGGAACAGAGATAAGCCTGGCCCTGATAGGGCCCTGGTTTCACTGGTGCCTTGGGGGCTGGTGGCAACGGGCAGGCCAGGCCCACAGCTTGTGTACAGCGGGTCCCAGCTCAGCCAGCCCAAGAACAGCACCCCGTTGTGCTGCAGCACATGCTCCCACACAGACTGTCATATACAGGTACTGCAGCAGCTCTTGTACAGGTGCATTTTGGAGAGAGGATTTAAAAATCAGTCTCATACTGTCACTGCTCTCCCACAAGAACAAAATCCTGCTGGGAAGGTGGGACTGCAGGTCCCAGGCACCCCTGGAGTGCAGATACAGTGCAGCTTCTGTGCATGGAACTGCAGAAACGCCTTCCTGCCCCAGTGTAAAAATAGCAATGGGAGTGTCACCATCACCTGTAGGGGTAGGAGACCCTCTTGGTTCCACTACATCTGCCCTCAGCCTTCTGCAGCTATGGGCCATGGCCAGACTGCCCAGCACAAAGTCCCCCTGATGTTCCCTGCCCTGCCCATTGCCAGTGGAGTCGTTCCAAGGAGCCAGAACATGGTTGTAGAGCAGAGACGATGGCCTCTCACCCGCTGCTTTCTCTGCCGTTGTAGGAAGGGAGGGGCAAGCAGACACCCCGGAGAGGCACCCCAGAGGCGCCTAGAGGTGAGCAGCTCCTGGGCAAGGGCAGGCGCTCTGCAAAGAAACCCCTGAGACCTCCCCGCATCCACCACCCTCCTCTGCCTCTGCTGGGGCTCCTTGAGGGGCTGCCCCATCCAAACACTTGCCATCTCCCCTTCCAGCAGCCTACGACCTCCGCAAGGAAGGTCCAAAGAGGTCTTCAGGGTCCTTTGGGTCACAGTAAGTGGAGTCCTTCCCACTGTAGCAAAGCAGCCCCCACCATCAACCATGGCAAAAGGAATCCCAATAATACTGCCTTCTGCCCACAAGCAGCTACCCAGTAGGACTAGAGAGGCCCATCACGCATCACCACGAGAGGGACCTCATCCTTGAGAACACCACCAGATATGTGGACGAGACCTCGAACATGTGAGGAAGGGAGAGGGTGGGGGACATGGACTTGGAGAATGGCTTGAGGAGGACAAGGGGAAATCTGAGCACCTCAAAATTGGGGGTCAAGGCCCTTGGGGAGGGTTTTCCTCCTCGGATAGAGCTGAGTGTCCTCCCCTTTTCACCTCCTTCACCTCCTCCCTCTCACACAGGCTCACTTGGGAGGCCATGAGTGGCAGCTCCACCACTTCTGAGTCACCAAGTGAAGTCAGCTGCTGTTCCGTGGTCTCTCTACCTGCTACCTGCGACTCCTGTGCATCCATTTTGGCAAGCAAAGGCAGCTTCTCTGCAGAGGAGTCTCTCTCCTCTTTCTCCAATGAAGAAGATCTGCCTCAAGGATCGGGAGCGCAGCCTACATCCTCAGCTAGGCATCCTCAGCCTGACCAGGAGGAGCAGCAGGACCCAGGCACCCACCCAGCTGGCAGGAAAACCGGCACCAGCTGCCATATGACTGGCATTAGCCTGCAGCAGCAGCACCTTGCGCGCCACCTGGATGTGTCCTCACAATCCCCAACAATGTTGGGCTTGCACGGCTTGCACATGATGAAAGCAGAGACAGCCTTCCTGTACTCTGATGCCCAAGAGAACTTGGAGGAACATGTGCAGAAAAGGAAGCCTGAGACACACCTGGTGCTGCCGGCTCACGTCTACAGATTTCTGCAGAACAGCTTGTCCCAGCCCCCGAGCCCACCACCGCTGCCTCGAGAGCCAGACGCAGAGCAGGCTTCCAGCAGGCGACACTTCCCAGGCATAGCCGGCTTCAGCGCCGTGGAGCTGGACTTCAGCTGGGAGAGCAAGAAGAGAGTGGAGTGTCTTGTCCAGAAAAGCAGACGGCAGCGGCAAGTGGGTGAACCTCAGCAGGAGTTCCCAGGCTCTGCTCCGCGAGCTCCTCGGCGGCATGCGGAGACGGATGAGGTGGTGGAGCCCAACGTGCAGGAGATGCGCGTTATAAAAATGGAGGTCAAAGAGCAGTTTGAGCTGACAGCAAGGATCCCTGTCCCAGCACAAAGAGCCTACCAGCCACCCCAACGGCGCCGGGGCCCTGTGCCGCCCAACGTCACGCCCTTCCGCTTCTGCAGCAGGCGGCCTGCACAGGAGACGCCAGGTCTGGAGCAGGAGCACATCTGGTGTCCCATGTCTCCCATGGTCAGAGAGCAGAGGTTCATCTCGCAGACCAGGAGGCAGCCAGAGGAAAAGGGCCCTGCAGAGGAACTGGCTGCAGATCGGGCTGCAGTGCCCAGGAGACAGCCAGAGGAAAAGGGACCTGCAGAGGAACAGGCTGCAGATCGGGCTGCGCAGCCCAGGAGACAGCGAGAAGAAAAGGGCCCAGTAAAGGAAAAGGCTGCAGATCAGGCTGCAGTGCCCAGGAGACAGCCAGAAAAAAAGGGCTCAGTGAAGGAAAAGGCTGCAGATCAGGCTGCAGTGCCCCTGAGATGGCAGCTGGTTCCAGCACGCTCTGCTGCACGTGCTTTCCTAAGACAAGCACAAGCCATGCTCAGGAAGGTGAAGGACATCCCAGTTTGGAAAAGAAAGCCTGTGGGAATAGCCAGCCGCTTACTGGACTTTGCAGAGAACGTGCTGGCCACCAGCAAGAAGGTTCAGGGTGCTGTGACGCGAGGTGATGGGCACATCCCCTGCCCTCCCTGCGAGGCAGAGCAGACACTGCTGCAGAGCAAGCAAGATGAGCAGAGACCATCATGGCAGTTGTCTGAGAGCTGGAGCAGCTCCAGTGAGGACATGAGGACACCAGAGCTGCCATCAAAGAAGAGTGTCTCCCAGCCAAAACAACACCAGGCCCGTAAGAGCTGCAGCAGGTCCAGTAAGGACATGAGGACACAAGAGATGGCAACTATGAAGAGTGTCCACGGGCAAAAGCAGCGCCAGGGCTGTGAGAGCAGGTCCAGGAAGGACATGGGGACACCAGAGCTGCCATTTAAGAAGAGCGGCCACCACAAAAGAAAGGGCCAGAAACATGCAGGCTGGAGCAGCTCTAGTGATGACATGGGGACACCAGCACCCAGGGGACCTCCTCCAAGAAAGTGTTCCCAAAAGAGAAAACACATGGAGGAGAGACAGTCACCTCTGCCAACATCTCCAGACCCTGTACGGATGGGACACCGCGATCTTCAAGGGCTCCTGACAGACCTCATTGATTCCCACAAGGCCAGCCAAGCTGTTCACAAGGCATACAACAACCGGCTGGAAGAGATGTTGGGGTGGCTCCCAGGCAAGGCTGGGGCTCCAAAGCAGGACGTGACAGGAGGGGAGCCCGTCAGCTTAGAGTGCTGCAGACATGTGGCTGCAAGTTGCCCTCGCTGCCGAGGACAGGGAGCTGTGCAGGACGTGCCCACACCATCTGCCTTGCCCATCAATATCAATATCAATATGGACAGGAATGGAGACGGCCCAAGGAGTCCTGTCCTTCAAGTTCAAATGACTCCGAGGCAGGTATTAACTGAGGAGCTGCCAGAGCAGGCGAAGGACAAGGGAATTCCCAAGGACAAAGACGGCTCCAGGAAAATCTGCTGCAAGTGCGGTAAAGTTCGGCGCCACAGACCGGCACTGTCCGTCAGTGAAGGCTTGCAGACCTCACCTCCAGCTGATGCTGAAGACCTGGGCAAAAGAGGAGCAGGACACAGGCACCTATCTCAGGACAAAGGCAAGAGGCAGGAAGGGCAGGAGAAAAGGAATGCTCTCACCAAGCAGGGAAAAGGCGTCCGTCCTTGCTCAACCTCCTTGTTGAGAGCTGGGAGGGAGGAGTCTCGGCTACCTCCGAGCCCCTCCAGGTCCCTGTCCTCACATGTGGCTCCCCGGCACAGGACACCGCGGACAGAGACGCCAACTCTGCCAAACAACATCTGCTGTGGGCTCCTCCTCATCCTGCCGTGCTTTGAGAAAGCCTGCGACAAGGTTCTAGAAACAATCACAGCCTAATCTGGTAAGAACAAGGTGTGGACGAGTGTCCACAAGCCAGGAGGACTGGATGACAGTAGGGTGACAGCCCCCACAGGGCTCTCGAGAGAGCACCAGCATGTGAGAGTGACAAGCCAGTGTGACGGTGCTGTGCTCGCTGAGTGAGCGGGGCTGGGAGCAGGGGTCTGCGGGGCTGGGGTCTTGCCCAGGCTGCTGGTGGGAAGGGGCTGTCAGGGCCTGTTTGGGAGAGGTGAGGGGGAAGGGCTCGGTGGGATCTCAGCTGAGACTGTCCTGATGGCAGTGACAGGTGCTATGGGGACACCGTGGCAGTGAGGCCGGGCACAGCGAGGGGCAGAGGCAGGGTGGGAGCAGCCCCCTGGGCACACAGTGACGCTGCCTCCTGGCGCCTGTGGGGAGCGACCCCGGGGCTGCTGGTTCGGAGCACAGAGAGCAGCCCCATTCCTGGCACCCCGACCCCCAGCCCTGGCTGACCGGGCTCTTCCCCTTGCAGCTGCCCAGCTGGAGCGGGGCCCAGCGGGGCATGGAGCCAGCGAGAGCAGCTCCCAGCCAGGCCCCATCAGGGAGCAGGAGCAATAAAGTTCTGTGCATTGAAATAAGTGTGCAGGGTCTCTTCCTTCTGAGGGAGCAGGGGAGCCATCCCTGCCCACTTCTCCATCCTCATTGATGGGCAATTTGGGTACGTGTGTTGGCAGCCTGAGCTGAGAGGACAGGGATGTCCTTCCACATCTCTGAGGGCAGGGGCCTGGGGCTGATCGCCTGCTAGATGTTTCCACAGGGCCTTCTCATGGGCTCCCCAGCTGCCCAGAGATCTAGGGCAGTCTTCCTCCTTTGCTTCCCTGTGGGCAGAGCAGATGCTGAGGGGAGGAGTAAAATGCTAAGGAAGAGGAGGAAGAAGAGGAGGTGAGTTTGATCCACAAGAAGACAGGCGAGCGGCGAGGTCTGGCAGAAATTAGTCCAGCAGAGCAGGTGCAGGTGGCCTCTGGTGCCCGGTGACGCTGAAGGGCCTCCCCTCCCAAGACCTCCCCACTGCAACCGCAGCGATGAGCGAGGAGGTCTCTTCGTTTCACCTTGTGAAATGGTAAAAATTCTGGGGGATTGATGAGAGCACAAGCTCCACTGGGCAGCTGTAAGATAACCTACCAAGCCCCACACTCATTAGTAGGGATGCTGTCCTTATAATCTGAGCTTTTGGACCTTGTGAGCTCTGAAAAGCTCTGCTTGGAGAGTGGCTGCACATGACAGCTCCTTTCTAGTGTGAGCACTGTGCAGCTCTGTAGAGGTAGCAAACGGGAAAGGACAATGTTACTCAGTGTCCGCCATAGCGACAGAGAGGATGAAGGCCCAGCAACTTTATTTGCCATGGCAAGAACATGGAGTCTGGTGGCCCACAGCCACCCGCACTGATTGGTTCTGCTAAGCCTCATGGTCCTCCGGAGGATGCTCTTTTCTTTTTTCTTTCATACACTGTGAACTTTTGGACTTTATGAGCTCTGAGAAGATCTGGGGGACAACAGGGTTTGGAAATGTGAGGGCGATACCAGACGTGGCTGAAGGCCTGTTCAGAAGTGGTGGGTTATGTAGAGCGAAGGGTGACAATAATGGGTGGTGGTTTTCGGTTGAGTAAGAAATAAGACAACTTGCTCTAGGCTTTAGCTAGGATCTTTGTAGCGAGCAAGCCTGGCCTGTGCAGAACTGGTGGGGCATTCAGTAGTAAGCACCAGACTCAAGGCCCTCAGTGTCTTCATAGCACTGCCTGATGCATGAATAGCTCTACTGCTCACATGAGAATGAAGCTCTAGGATGGTGCCTGGATGAGGTCCCCTGCTCCTCAAGGAGCCTTTGGCCTGGCCAGACAGCCACCCAGCACTGTATGTCAAACGCTAGACCTGTTTTCCCTCTCTACTGCCGGTAGCACCTCTCAGTAGCACTGCCTGGACTGTAGATCCCAGCTCATGAGTTCCCTCTTTGGGGAACAGTTGCATCACGGGCACTGCTCTAGCTGAGCTCGTGGAGCACCATGTCTGGTAAAGTGGTAGCAACTTCATGTTGTTACTGCATTGCTGGAATCCCAGGTCTCCATGACAGGATGGACTCTTGCTGTGCTTGTGAGCAGGCCCAAGGTTCAGAGACACTCAGCCAAACGAGTCTTTACTGTGCGGATATGGCATCACCTGTGGTTGTTGATCATAGAGATCCTTTAAGGAGGTGGTTGTAGCTTCTTCCCTCCCATTTATTTTAGCCGTAAGCCTGAAACATGAAGGGCTCTTGAGAAGGTTCCTGGACCCAAGTCCAGCAATGTTTGCAATTTTTCCAATTCTTTTTGTCATTAGAATCACAGAATGTTTCAGATCATCTGGTCCGATCTGGAGATCATCTGGTCCGACTCCTGCTCAAGCAGGGTTACCTAGAGCACCTTGCCCAGGGCTCTGTCTGGAGGGGACTGGAGTATCTCCAAGGATGGAGACTCCAAAATCTCTACGGGCAACCGCAACCTCTTGCAGTGCTGTATCACCCTCACAGTAATAAGTTTTTCCTCATGTTCCTCATGTGGAGAGGATGCTAAGGCTTGGCGTCCACCACAGGGACAGAGAGGATGAAAGTCTGCCAGTAGCTGCCCCCCACGGCAGAGTAACCTCACTTCAACAGGCAGCGTTCCTGGGACAGCAGTCAAGGCTTTTGAGGGTACCAGCTTTTCTCCTTATTGTGGGACCAAGTGCTCCCATCTCCTCCAAAAATCCCTGCCTGCCATTGCAGGAAGCTGTGTGTGTGGCAAGGAAGCTTCCTGAAACCTCTGGGAGGGGCCGGGAGCACAGCCCTGAGTTCTGGGGCTGGTGAGGGCCTCTTTGGGTGGGAGGAAGATGGGACAATGCTGGAAGGACTGCCTCTTCCCCCCTTGCTTGCCTGTGGGCAGAGCAGACACTGAAGGAAGTCAGATGCTAAGGAGGAGGAGCAAGGGATCTTGATCTACCAGATAGAGAAGAGTGCAGCAAGGGCTGACAGGGAGGGGTGGCAATGGTGGGCAGCCATTAACCCTGGGTGACGTGAGGGGCCTCCTCACTGTGGAAGTCCCATTAGCAAGGAGGTGTTAAGCAGTGCGGGGCAGTGCTGATCCTGCCCTGGGCCGGTCGGGACCGGGTCCAGCTGGCTCTGTTACAGCTGTGAGGGACCCACAGAGCTGCCTCTGGAGCTGAGTCCACAGGCCGGGCCAGCCCCATGCGGGGCTGCAGCACCCTCTGCGGGGCCTGTGTTGGGCCACTGTCCCCATGCCTGCCTGGGACAGAGCACAGGGCCGATGCCCTCCCCAGCTTTTATCAACAGCAGTGGTTGATTCTTCATGGCGAGCAAGGCCTGCCTCTTCATCAAGTCCTGCTGGGCTCGAGTGCCAGCCCCCAGGTTGTACACACACCCTCCGTCAGAAGGGGAGTCCAGGCACTGGGATTTTGCCCTTCCCTGTGCATGGTCAGATGTTTTATGTGACCCTGAGCAGTGCCAGGGCCCAGCACTGTAATGGCCTGGCTGTGGCCCCAGCAACACTGGGCTGGCTCTGGCCGTGCAGCATTTGCCGAGCACTCTGATGACTGTTCACTGCCGTGGTTAGGCTCAGCTCTGCAAAGGCCCCCACTGGGACCTGGTGACAGCCCCATGTCGTCCCGCATCACAAGCGGGCAGCTTAACTGTGGCAGCATCATCGCTGCTGAAGAAAGGACAACCCTGTGTCATGACCGCATCACAGCCAGGAGCCAATAAGTATGTGGCACTGGGGAGGCTGAGTGTCCCTTTTCCTGTGAGCGGCATGTGAAGAGCTGGAAGAGCAGGTAAGCACTGAGCTGAGTCCCACAGCTCCTCACCAGGTCTGCGGGGCAGGGTGGGCCCTTGCTGTGCCTGTGGGCAGGCCCAGTGTGGGGAATCCCTGGCAGACTGGCCTGGGCAGATGTGGCCTCTTCCGTATGTGTGTGGTGTTCATGGGATGCAGGGTGTGATGGAGGTTCCCCCTGCTTTCGACATGAGGTGGGAATGCAAAGGAACCCTGACGGGGTATTGGAAATGCAGCAGGGCCTGGGGTAGATATGGGACCTTGATTGCAGATAAGAGAATGTCCCAATGCAGCACCCAAAGTCCACTGGAGACTTCAAGACTTTGGCTTGGGAAGCAAGTAGAACAGATCCCAGGATCAGACACGGGATCTTTTCTTTTAGGATTGTTCTTTTCGAATGTTCTTAGGATTGTGTTTTCACAAGAGTTAATCTTAAGCTCAGAGATTACAAAAAGGGTGAGCAGTACCCCTGAACAAAGGGGGAGATCCTTGGAGGTTGTGAAGAGTAACTGTAGTGTTCTTGACGATTTGCTGCCCTGATCTGTGAATCTGGACATGTGCTGTTGGTCTCCTTGTAACTCTCATGGGACAAATAATCCCGTTTTTTTGTTGAGGATCTGTGGTGTCCGTGAAAGTTATAAATGGACTGACAATGCTTTCTTGTCTCCACAGAGGAGGAGGTCGTTTTTTACCTGTTTGAAGATGTGGTGCCTGACAGGGGTGTCTCATCTCTGGGAAATGAACATTTCCTCCAGTGCCATGGAGTGTATCATCCCCTCAGCTTTCCTGTGGTTCCTGACATTGGTGCTCGCCTTCAATCTGCTGCTGACCTCCTGCAAGGTACAATTCAGTCTTGGTGCCTGGGCAGGTGAAGGGGAGTCAGTTGCCAAGCCCTGCCCTGGCCAGCCTGGGACAGGAGGGTTGGAACAGAGATAAGCCTGGCCCTGATAGGGCCCTGGTTTCACTGGTGCCTTGGGGACTGGTGGCAATGGGCAGGCAGAGCCCACAGCTTGTGTACAGCGGGTCCCAGCTCAGCCAGCCCAAGGACAGCACCCCATTGTGCTGCAGCACATGCTCCCACACAGACTGTCACATACATGTACTGCAGCAGCTCTTGTACAGGTGCATTTTGGAGAGAGGATTTAAAAATAAGTCTCATACTGTCACTGCTCTCCCACAAGAACAAAATCCTGCTGGGAAGGTGGGACTGCAGGTCCCAGGCACCCCTGGAGTGCAGACACAGTGCAGCCTCTGTGCACGGAAATGCAGAAACGCCTTCCTGCCCCAGTGTAAAAATAGCAATGGGAGCGTCACCATTACCTGTAGGGGTAGGAGACCCTCTTGGTTCCACTACAACTGCCCTCAGCCTTCTGCAGCCATGGGCCATGGCCAGACTGCCCAGCATAAAGTCCCCCTCATGTTCCCTGCCCTGCCCGTTGCCAGTGGAGTTGTTCCAAGGAGCCAGAACATGGTTGTAGAGCAGAGACGATGGCCTCTCACCCGCTGCTTTATCTGCTGTTGTAGGAAGGGAGGGGCAAGCAGACACCCCGGAGAGGCACCCCAGAGGCGCCTAGAGGTGAGCAACTCCTGGGCAAGGGCAGGCGCTCTGCAAAGAAACCCCTGAGACCTCCCCGCATCCACCACCCTCCTCTGCCTCTGCTGGGGCTCCTGTGAGGGGCTGCCCCATCCACTCACTTGCCATCTCCCCTTCCAGCAGCCTACGCCCTCCACAAGGAAGGTCCAAAGAGGTCTTCAGGGTCCTTTGGGTCACAGTAAGTGGAGTCCTTCCCACTGTAGCAAAGCAGCCCCCACCATCAATCATGGCAAAAAGGATCCCACTAATGCTGTCTTCTGCCCTCAAGCAGCTACATGGAAACACTCATCATGGATCAGCACGAGATGGACCTCATCGTTGAGAACATAACCAGATATGTGGAAGAGACCTCGAACATGTGAGGCAGCTGAGGAAGGGAGATGGTGTGGGACATGGACTTGGGGAATGGCTTGGGGAGGACAAGGGGAAATCCAAGCACCTCAAAACTGGGGGTCAAGGCCCTTGGGGAGGGTTTTCCTCCTTGGATAGAGCTGAGTGTCCTCCCCTTTTCTAGGGCAGAGGGATCTGCTCACATCTGGTAGGCAGACAGGGCACTTTGGGAACACACTTGGACCCAAGGGCAGTAACACAACCTGCCATCTGCTCAAGGGGAGCAGGGAGAGCCTGGGGCTCCTGGGCTCAAGCTTCACCTCCTCTCTCTCACACAGGCTCGCCTGGGAGGCCATCAGTGGCAGCTTCACTACTTCTGAGTCAGCAAGTGAAGTCAGCTGCTCTTCAGAGACATCTCTCTCCTCTACCTGCGATTCCCTGACTTCTGTGAGTGAAGACAGCTTCTATGCAGAGAAGTCTTTCTCCTCTTTCTCTGATGAAGATGATGTGCCTCAAGGCTCTAGAGTACAGCCTGCCCTCAGGCATTCTCATCCTAGCCAGAAGGAGCAGCAGATAGCACCACGAGCAACTCATCCACCTTTCAGAGAAGGCGGCATCAGCTGCCGTGTGAAAGGCTTTGGCCTGTGTCAGCAGCACCTTGAGATCCACCTGGATGTGTCCTCTCTATCTCCACGAGTGCTGGACTTGTATATCATGGAAACAGAGACAATCTTCTTGTACTCTGATGCCCAAGAAGACCTGGAGGAACCTCTGCAGAAAAGAAAACTTGAGACACATCTGGAGATGCCAGCTGCTATCTGCAAATCTCTGCAGGATGATCCATCCAGGTCTCCTAGCCCACCATTGCTGCCTCGAGAGCCAGACGCAGAGCAGGTTTCCAGCAGGCAGATGCAACGCTTCCAAGGCAATGCTGGCTTCAGTGCCATGGAGCTGGACTCCAGCTGGGAGGTCAAGGAGAGAGTGGAGTGTCTTGTCCAGGAACGTGGACGGCAGTGGGAAGTGGGCCTGTCAGCCAGTGTGGTTGAACCTCAGCAGGAGTTCCCAAGCTCAGTTCCACGAGCTCCTCAGCAGCGTGCCAGGACCAATGAGGTGGTGGAGTCCTATGTGCAGGAGCTGCCCTTCCTTGACAAGACTGTCAAAAAGAAGCTGGAGTTGCACATTATAAAATTGCAGATACAGCAGCATTTTGGGCTGCCAACAGGAATCCTGGCCCGCAAGCAGGAGATGTGCCCTGGTACAGAGCAAAAAGACTTCCAGCCTCTCCCTGTGAAGCCATACCGCTCCCCCTTCCAGCGCTTCAGCAGGCAGGCTCAGACCAGGCACCCTGCAAAAGAGCCTCCAGGCATGGAGCAGGAGAATATCTGCTGTCCCACATCTTCTGCCATGGTCAGAAAGCAGAGGCTCATCTCTCAGACTAGAAGGCATCCAGAGGAAGAGAGCCCTGAAGAGGAACATGTTGCAGGCGGTGGCACAGTACACCTGAGAGGGCAGCTGGTTCGAGCCTGCTCTGCTTCAAACGCTTTCCTGAGACCAGCACATGATGTGTTCTGGGAGGTGAAGCACAGCTCAGTCTGGAAAGGAGAGTGTGCGGGAACAGCCAGCAGCTTCATGGACACTTCAGAGGCCCTACTGGCAACCAGCAAGACGGGTCAGGGTCCTGGAAGACAAGGGGATGTGCACAGCCCTTGCCCTCCCAGCCAAGCAGAGCAGACACTGCTGCAGAGCGAGGGAGCTCAAAAGGGACCATCAGGGCAGTCCCATGGTAGCAGTGGCAGCTCCAGGAATGACGTGGGGACTCTGGAAAGGCCATTGAAGAAGAGCGTTCCCCAGAAAAAAGAAGGCCAGTCCTCCGAGAGCTGCAGCAGCTCCAGGAAGGACAGGGGGACACCAGAGCTGCCATCCAAGAAGAGCATCCCCCAGGAAAAAGAAGGTCAATCCCATGAAAGCTGCAGCAGATCCACAAAGGACAGGGGGGCACTAGAGATGATATCTAGAAGCAACGTTTCTGAGGAAAAAGGCCAGGCCCATGAGGGCTATAGCAGCTCTACGAAGGACAGAGAGATACCAGAGCTGCCATCTAAGAATCGCGATTCCCAGAAAATAAAATGCTGTTTTCGCTTAAGCTGGAGCAGCTCCAGGGAGGACATGGGGACACCAGAGCTGGCATCAAAGAACAGTGTCCCACAGAGAAGAGACTGGTACCGTCTGAAATGGAACAGCTCTGCTGAGGACATGGGGACAACTGAGCTGACATCAAAGCAGAGTGGACCACAGAAAAGAACAGGCCAGTATGCTCTAAGCTGGAGCAGCTCTAGTGAAGACATGGAGACACCACAGCTGCCATCTGATAGGGGTCCCCAGAAAAGAGCAGGCCGGTACTGTCCAAGTTGGAGCAGCTCAAATACAGACATGGGGACACCAGCAAACAGAAGACCTCCTCTAAGAAAAGGTTCTCAAAAGAGAAAATACATTGAGGAGGGACCATTACCTCTGCCACCATCTCCAGATCCTGCACAGACAGAACACCCAATTCCTGAGCTCGAAGGTCTCCTGACAGACCTCATTGATTCCCACAAGGCCAGCCAAGCTGTTCACAAAGCATACAACAGCCGGCTGGAAGAGATGTTGGGGTGGCTCCCAGGCAAGGCTGGGGCTCCAAAGCAGGACGTGACAGGAGGGGAGCCCATCAGCTTAGAGTGCTGCAGACATGTGGCTGCAAGTTGCCCTCACTGCCGAGGACAGAGAGCAGCGCAGGATGTGCCCGCACCATCTGCCTTGCCCATCAGTATCAATATCAATATGGACAGGAATGGAGACGGCCCAAGGAGTCCTGTCCTTCAAGTGCAAATGACTCCGGGGCAGGTATTAACTGAGGAGCTGCCAGAGCAGGCGAAGGACAAGGGAATTCCCAAGGACAAAGACGGCTCCAGGAAAATCTGCCGCAAGTGCGGTAAAGTTCGGCGCCACAGACCGGCACTGTCCCTCAGTGAAGGCTTGCAGACCTCACCTCCATCCGATGCTGAAGACCTGGGCAAAAGAGGAGCAGGACACAGGCACCTATCTCAGGACAAGGGCAAGAGGCAGCAAGGGCAGGAGAAAAGAGACGCCCTCACCAAGCAGGGAAAAGGCGTCCGTCCTTGCTCAACCTCCTTGTTGAGAGCTGGGAGGGAGGAGTCTCGGCTACCTCCGAGCCCCTCCAGGTCCCTGTCCTCACATGTGGCTCCCCGGCACAGGACACCGCGGACAGAGACACCACCTCTGCCAAACAACATCTGCTGTGGGCTCCTCCTCATCCTGCCGTGCTTTGAGAAAGCCTGCGACAAGGTTCTAGAAACAATCACAGCCTAATCTGGTAAGAACAAGGTGTGGACGAGTGTCCACAAGCCAGGAGGACAGGATGACAGTAGGGTGACAGCCCCCACAGGGCTCTCAAGAGAGCACCAGCATGTAAGAGTGACAAGCCAGTGTGACGGTGCTGTGCTCGCTGAGTGAGCGGGGCTGGGAGCAGGGGTCTGCGGGGCTGGGGTCTTGCCCAGGCTGCTGGTGGGAAGGGGCTGTCAGGGCCTGTTTGGGAGAGGTGACGGGGAAGGGCTCGGTGGGATCTCAGCTGAGACTGTCCTGATGGCAGTGACGGGTGCTATGGGGACACCATGGCAGTGAGGCCGGGCACAGCGAGGGGCAGAGGCAGGGTGGGAGCAGCCCCCTGGGCACACAGCGACGCTGCCTCCTGGCGCCTGTGGGGAGCGACCCCGGGGCTGCTGGTTCGGAGCACAGAGAGCAGCCCCATTCCTGGCACCCCGACCCCCAGCCCTGGCTGACCGGGCTCTTCCCCTTGCAGCTGCCCAGCTGGAGCGGGGCCCAGCGGGGCATGGAGCCAGCGAGAGCAGCTCCCAGCCAGGCCCCATCAGGGAGCAGGAGCAATAAAGTTCTGTGCATTGAAATAAGTGTGCAGGGTCTCTTCCTTCTGAGGGAGCAGGGGCGCCATCCCTGCCCACTTCTCCATCCTCATTGATGGGCAATTTGGGTACGTGTGTTGGCAGCCTGAGCTGAGAGGACAGGGATGTCCTTCCACATCTCTGAGGGCAGGGGCCTGGGGCTGATCGCCTGCTAGACGTTTCCACAGGGCCTTCTCATGGGCTCCCCAGCTGCCCAGAGATCTAGGGCAGTCTTCCTCCTTTGCTTCCCTGTGGGCAGAGCAGATGCTGAGGGGAGGAGTAAAATGCTAAGGAAGAGGAGGAAGAAGAGGAGGTGAGTTTGATCCACAAGAAGACAGGCGAGCGGCGAGGTCTGGCAGAAATTAGTCCAGCAGAGCAGGTGCAGGTGGCCTCTGGTGCCCGGTGACGCTGAAGGGCCTCCCCTCCCAAGACCTCCCCACTGCAACCGCAGCGATGAGCGAGGAGGTCTCTTCGTTTCACCTTGTGAAATGGTAAAAATTCTGGGGGATTGATGAGAGCACAAGCTCCACTGGGCAGCTGTAAGATAACCTACCAAGCCCCACACTCATTAGTAGGGATGCTGTCCTTATAATCTGAGCTTTTGGACCTTGTGAGCTCTGAAAAGCTCTGCTTGGAGAGTGGCTGCACACGACAGCTCCTTTCTAGTGTGAGCACTGTGCAGCTCTGTAGAGGTAGCAAACGGGAAAGGACAATGTTACTCAGTGTCCGCCATAGCGACAGAGAGGATGAAGGCCCAGCAACTTTATTTGCCATGGCAAGAACATGGAGTCTGGTGGCCCACAGCCACCCGCACTGATTGGTTCTGCTAAGCCTCATGGTCCTCCGGAGGATTGATGAGAGCACAAGCTCCACCAAGCCCTACACTCATTAGTAGGGATGCTGTCCTTATAATCTGAGCTTTTGGACCTTGTGAGCTCTGAAAAGCTCTATTTGGAGAGTGACTGCACACGACAGCACGACAGTGCCTAGTGTGGGCACTGTGCAGCTCTGTACAGGAAAGGACACAGCTCACAGGAAAGGAGAATGTGACTCAGTGTCTACCATAGGGACAGAGAAGATGAAGGCCCAGCAGTTGTTGTTGCACCTGGGACAGACTGCCCTCAATGCAGCAGGCAGTGTTCCTGGGACATCGGGCGTGCTTTCCAGGGCACGTCTTCTCCTTGCTGTAGAACTGAGTGGGCCCATGTCCTCCAAAATCCCTGCCTGCCATTGCAGGAAGATGTGTGGGTGTCATGGAGGCTTCCTGAAACGTCTGGGAGAGGCCAGGAGCTCAGCCATCAGCTCTGGGGCTGGCGAGAACCTCTTTGGTCTGGTGACTGATGGGGCAAGGGTGGAAGTGCGGCATCTTCCCCCGTGCTTGCCTGTGGGCAGAGCAGGCACTGAGGAGAGTCAAACGCTGGGGAGAAGGGGGGCTGTGATCTTGATCCACACAGAGATAGAAGAGGAGGGTAGTGAGGGCTGGCAGGGAGGGCTGGCAAAGACAGTGGTGGGCAGCTGCTAACTGTGGGTGACGTGAGGGGTCTCCTCACCACAGCAGCCCCATGAGCAAGGGGAGTGCCTTCCCTAGCTTTTATCGACAGCAGTGGGGGTTCTCCATGGAGAGCAAGGCCTGACTCTTCCTGGATTGGTCTATATTAACGTGGGCACCATCAAAGGAGATCGGTAGTGCAAGGGCTCGTGAAAATGCGCACCTCTTTTCTGGAGCCAGAAAGGGAACTGTGGTTCCAGGATGGTCATTAATGTCAATGGTGTCCGGGGCCTCAGCACTCATTCGTGAAGCTCCAGGGTCCTTTCCAGTTGTGGATGGGAGGAAGTGATAGCTTGGCATTGCCCTGAGCATGGAAGGGGTGCACCAGGGGCTTTAGGAGGGGTAGAGTTGAGAGTGATGCCGTGGGCTGAACATGCCATGGTGTCTGTTATTGCGTCATGTGAAACAAAGTAGGGCCTGAGAGGACATGATATTGGGAGAGATCTGCCTGCCCCTTCCCAAGGCTCAGTTTTACCTGCCCTGTACAACGAGCAGCTCGCTTCAAAAGGAGCCTGACTTGTTTATGTGAATGATGCTTTGCTTGAATGCTGACTTGCAACCAGCCTTGTGACACAAGCCTGAAGCAAACCAGTAAATTCAGAATCCAGTCCAACATTTGAAGAGAGAATTTTCTCTTCTCTTGAGGAGGCAAGGGTGGGGCAGAGGACACAGTAATTAGGTGCTCTTTATGAGCACTGCTTTTCTTCCTTTGCCCACAGCAGCTCTGGAGAAAACACTCCCACTTGTGCAGAAGGGCAGTGCAAATGACAGATACTCAAGAAACGATCTGCTTTCTCTCAAGGGAATCCAACATAAGTGGAGCAGAGAAAAGCAAACATGGTTGATTAAATAGGATGAGGGACCTCCTCCCGGAAGCCCTGCAGTTTGGACTGTGGAAAACTCCCAGCCACTGGAGGACAAGACCCCGTGCACTGAGTGGGTCTGCCATGCCCCACAGTCCTCCAGAGGATGCTGTTTTCATTCTTTGTGCGTTCTCACCTTCCAGGCTTTATGAACTTTGAGAAGTTCTGGAGGGAAGCAGGATTTGGCAATGTGAGGGCGATACCATGCTTGGTTGAAGGCCTGTTCAGAAGTGGTGGGTCATGTAGAGCGAAGGGTGACAATAATGGGCAGCAGTTTTCTGTTGAATAAAAAATAAGACAGCTAGCTCCAGGCTTTAGCTGGGATATTTGTAGTGAGCAAGACTGGCCTAACCCCTTAAGGGCTCAAAGTTGTTAGAGCCACAGAGCCCTAAGTCATCATTTGGCACCGTCTGCTTTGCCTCAGGTAGTGGTGAGGTAGGAAGGCTCAACACTGTGATAGTGTGAGTGTGCCCCTCGCAAGACCTGCCTGTTTAGAAATCTGGGCTGAGTCAGCTCTGGCTGTAAGACCTCAGTAGACCCCCATCCATAGAGGTAGGGGGAAGCCAGAGAAGACTGCCAAAGGAAAAGCTGTAGCAGAACACAGCAGCAAGGTAGACAGGTCAGACATACATTGCACAATGCTGAAGAAAAACGATACAGAAAAACACCTCTTCAGTAATAAGCACCAGACTCAAAGGCCCGTAGTGTCTGGGTGAGATTTTCCCATAGACGTGTTTTTACAGCTGTGGTTAATGTGTGACTAATCGTTACTGTGGAGTAACCACACAACCACTCCTCGGTGCTGTGCGAGCACACATAACTGTGCTTCATCAGTAGGGTTTTGTGTGGAAGTAGAAATGGTAACATCCGAAAAGAATATTTAAAACCAACAACACTTTTGAAAGTGGCTCTGACCATCTATGCGATGCGCATATTGTTGTAGTTGGACTACAATTTACGCATGCAACAAAAAAGACAAACCATCTCCCCAAAACAATAAACAGTTCAAAGGCTTCTGTTTTATAGGCAGCTACGATCAAATATTAACAGCAGTATGTAAGGAGGAAGAGCAAACTCAACCAGCATTTTTCAGACACTGTTAACTTTTCCTCCAGTACATTACACTCCAGAAAAAGTAAGAAAGCCACTTTTTCAATTAATATAAAAGGCAATGTAGCTCGAAAACCCCTTTGTTTTCCACTGTGCTGCTCTGAGAACAATAAAACTGCAAGTAGACTTTGACCTGAGTCATTGTTCAGGTGATGAAGGTTTAACACTCAAAAACTATTTTAGGTATTTTAGGTTCTTCATCTTCAGATATGGGTATGCAGAATGGAAAAGGACCAGTTCCTCCACCAGCAGTGCTGAGTAAAGTAGATACAGTGTTACTTGATATGATAGCCCCTGACAGGATGGCTAAGCACTTGTTTCCATTTAGACTGGACTTGTGAAGGCTTCCAATCATGGAGGATAGATGGTTAAGATGATTTCCAGTTGCCAGCAAATGTAGCTTTTCAGATATCCTTCAGGTGTGGATGAACAAGTGGGTATGTAGGCCATCCACTCGCTTATCTGGGATACACGTAAAATTTCTCCACCTCTATGAAATCTCCACTTTATTTCCAAAGTTACTGATCTGTTGGGGTTTTTTTTAATTTTTTTTTGTTTTGTTTTGTTTTACTAAAGGGCAGTAACATTCTTTTATGGCCTTTTGAAATTATTTCAACCTTAATTCCAGTTTTTAATCTTCTAGCCTCAAAGAGAAATACCTACGCAGCAAAGTCGTACTGTTTTTAGTTTGGAACAACTGGAAAAACTGCGGTGTTCTGAGACAGATCTGTCTGTCCAAAAAGCTTACTTTACGTTTAAATCTTATCTATTTATTCTGTAGTTTATGCCACTTTAAAATAGAATTTTCTGCTTCTAAGAGCACTGCCTATTTTGTTATTTTCTATTTTTTTTAATGTAATGATTGCCCTTAATGTATATGCCCTATTGCCCTATATGTATATGTACACATTTGAACATGTGTGTGTCTATATATGTGTGCACACACAGCAGACTATATCAATCCTGGCAGTGTGTTGATACCACCTTAAAGAACAGCCCCCAAAAGCTGTACATATACTTTTCCCACGCCGAAGCATCGTATGGGTAAACTAGGGCAGAGTAGTAAACTAGAGTGAATAGAAGAGCAGTCCCTTGGCACAAGGGTAGGGTAAGACTATCTGTGTGGGGAACAGCACAGCACAGCAAGGGCAATTCGTATACTCAGTGGTGTTGATAACCAAAGAGTATAACTGGCAATTCATATACTCAATGGTCTTGGAATCTGAAGAATATAACTCCAGTAAGCTTCTATCCCTGCATCTTCCTCTTGTGTTTGCTGTTTTTATGTCAGTGAGGATAAATCTTGTTAGAACTCCAGGCTGGTGCATTTTCAGGATGATATAAGCAATAGTCAGTGCAGAAAAGGGTTGGTTTAAAGTTTTAAGTTTGATTTTTTGGGGGTGATGTTTGTAGAAAAGCATCATTTGGCATGTTTAACTGTAGATAGTTTGAGAAACAGGCTGAGGAAGACCTAGTTCATGCTTGGCCCTAACATCACAGCCACTGACTTGTCTAGTCTGGTCTCTGAGAAGAGATGGTTTTCCAAATACCTCCATCTGGAAAAGTGGCTCAGCTGGTCTTTTCTCATCTCATAGCAATGTGGCCCAGAAGACTTAGATCTTGATCTAAGAGGTTATGTTAGGGGAAAAAAAAAAAAAAAGAAGAGGGGAAGGATTTCTAACTAGTTTCTGAATTCATAGAATATAGTCTGAAAGAGACCTCCTCCTGGCTTTTCATATTATATTCTTCCTGAACATAAAACTTCATTTTAAAACCATTTTGATTTTTTTGCCCTCACCATTAATGCAAGGGTTCTTAAAGGCTTTCATTGCTTCAGAATTTATACTTGCCAGTTTCTATTTTTTTTCTACTCACATATTATCCTATAGCATAAATTGCTCATCTCCATCCCTTATGTTGTTCCTTACCATGACAAAGATGTAAACAGCAACTACAGCACTTGTCAATCTTTGTTTTTCCAAGCCAGACAAACCAAATACTGTTAGTTTACTATGGGAAAAGGCTATGCTATCCCCCGTTATTTCAATGTCTTTTCTCTGCCCCTTCCCAGCGTGAATTAATCCTGGAGGATTTACAGAATGTAAGCAAAGGTCGCAATAGATTCTTAGTACAATGATCCCCATAAGGCTGAAATTTTCCTCTACCTACTGGAAATACCTTGACTAATGCATCTTGATGATATTTTTGCCTTTTCTTTTAGCTGCATCAGAGAGACAATTATTCTAAAACCAACCCAGACCTTTCTTCCTATCTCTTATTCTTCAGAGAGTTCCTAATTCAGAGCAAAAATTCATGTTGCTGGACCTCCAAAATGCCTGACCTTGTCCTGTTGAAGGTGATCTTTTCATTACTTGTCAAAACATTCAACTGCTTCACTCTAATATTCTGTATTGGTAAGGCCTCCCAAATTCCCAACAGCAAATGTGATTTCAGGTACTCCCTTCTATGCCAACTTAATGAAAATACTTAAAGGCCCCCAAAGGGGCTGTGTTAACAGCTTTTTTCCCTGCTAACTCCCTTTCCTGCCCAACCTGTTGCAGGCTCCTCCTTAGCAGGGGTCCCTATG
Source organism: Tinamus guttatus (assembly GCF_059628265.1). Classification (NCBI taxonomy): domain Eukaryota; kingdom Metazoa; phylum Chordata; class Aves; order Tinamiformes; family Tinamidae; genus Tinamus; species Tinamus guttatus. Next base: position 668,984 of record NW_028288599.1, on the reverse strand, counting down.
GCCTTACAACTCTTACAACAATGTCCAATTTCCTTCTTGATTTATTAATTTTGTAGGTATTACATTTGGTATTCTGCCGTAAAACTGCTGTCTTCTAAGCTGACAAGATTATTAAAAATGCTTTTGGTCAAGCATCCCATTTCATGAGCTGAATAAAACTCCAAAATGCCAAATAACTTTTTGACTCTATTTCTGATCTCTTGCATATTTAAAGTCTTTTGAGTTTTGTTTCTACCTCACAGAAGAAAAATCACTCTGCACCTTCAGTGTATGTAGCATTTTCATCAGTGCATTTTACATCCTAGTCCTTAAAATTCAGGTAGGACATTTAGGTAGACTGTGGAATACATCTAAAATAGTTTTTCTTCCCAGCACACCCATAAGGTTGCCGTTTTTTGTTTCTCATTCCCTATTTCAATTACAGGACTACAGAGCCTTTTAGATTTCCTTTATGGTGCCTAATACAACTTGACAAAGTGAGAATTGCGAGAAGTCCTTCTTTTCTCATAGTTTGTCTTCCTTGACATTGAGTGTATTTACCCCTTCCAGCTCATTTTCCAGCACAAAGAAGGGGGTCAGATTTTCTGCCAGCCACATTCTTTGCATCTCAGTCCTGAACAAGAGCAAATGTGGTAATTGCTCCAGTATGGGCGAAGCAGAAAGCCCGAAATTGCAATGAACAGAAACATGACTTGGAAAACCCAGGATACCCAACATTAGAATACAGAGGTTGTTTTTCTACAGATTATTCTCTCTTAACACAGTAATGTTTTTCTCAAGTGCGCCCTGATGCTTAAATACTGGTTATCATTTGTGAGGATTTTGGCATAGGAATTTTTCCTTTTCCTCAGCAATTAATTTTTGTCCCTTTCTGCCACACCAACTTCTCACATTTTTGCTAATTAGGAAAGCAGAAACAGAGATCTTGGGAATCCCCAAGGAAGAGAATTCATCCTTGCACAGCCCTCCTGTGCAGTGTGCTCGACTCTGATCTTCCACAACACTCTAATCCAGTTTAAGGGACTGGTGAAGTTGCCGTGCAGCTAGAGAGCACTTTACAGCTTTGCTCTAATACAGAATCAAGGTCTTTTAAACTCAATTCCTAAATCCTTTTGCTTGCTCTCAAAACCCTCTTATTTCCAAGCCCCAGCCCCCTCCCCCCCCTTTTTTTTCCTGATTGGAAAAGTATAGCCCAGAGGCAAGAAGAAATAAACCGAGACATTTGCTACAGAGGTCATTTTTAAACTACCTTTCTATATATATGAAAACAGAGCACACTGATGACACTAGTAAATTCGTCTTTAATATTCAGCACAGCAAGGGTCTTGAGATTTGTATCTAGGTCGTTTAAGAGGAAGGAAGAATAGGTAGAAAACTGAGGCAGTTTAAAAAAAGATCAAGAAAAATAAGTAAGTAAATAAATAAATAAAAGCTGCCCTGATAGGCAGGAGACTTGGCCTTCCCTCTTTCTGAGCAACATCACTCTCTGTCTGCTTTGCTGCCTCTCATCCCATACAGGTTGTAGCACTCAAGAATAACTGATGCAGCAGATTAGTTAGGACAGGCCTTGCTCTTCTCCCTCTGTGGAGGTACAATATCCAAGGAGTGTTTTGGTTTAGGAGACACGTTTTCATCACAGGCGTCGATGCTGCCCACCCTGCAGCCCTTCCTGCTCCCGGCCGTCTTGAGGCCCAAGCCAGGGGAGCTGGTATGAGGGATCCCCGCGGAGGACAAACAGCCTCTTTGGACCTTTTGAGGACGGTTACAAACAGCTCAAGGTGGGCTACAACCAGCACCAGGGACCTCAGGGCTCTGCTGAAGGGCTTTGGTCCAAGCCTCCACCTCAGCCAGCTGCTCCAGCGCCCGGGCGGGAGGAAGAGCGAAGCAGGCGACGCTCCTACCTTCCAACCTTCCCACATTTAGCAGCAAACTCTAGACTTCATACATTACATCTGAAATCCTGGAAGACTTGGGCAGGCTTCATAACCACTTCTGCCCTTTAGGAAGCATTATACAGGGAAAGCATTCACAGATCACACGCATTCTCACCAAAATGCCATTTATTGCAGTATACCTTTACAGGGCATACACAAACCAAATGTTGCATCTTCTCTTAGACTTTTATTTCATTTGTACCACTTAAATAACACAGAATGTCATGTTTGTTTCACAAACTGTCAGTTCAGACTACCAAAATATACAGTTTTTTTTTTCTTTCCCCCTAGCAAGGTTGTGAGGTACAACTGAAGTTTTACCACTTTATCTTCCTGTGCTTTACAAGAATCTTTTCATAGATAGACCTATCAAATAACGTTTCTACATTCCTATACAAAGCGAAGAATTACAGCTGAAATTAACACCGTCTGGTTGGTGCATTAACCTATAAAAATTTGGTCAGTAACAAAAAAAAAAAAAAAAAGCCATAATGGACTTTGCAGTTTTACTTAAAAATAGCCAGCTACATGTATGCACAAGTTTTCCTTGAGCATAAAGAAGAGTTTTGAATCAAAAAGGTGATTTTTTTTCTTGGGTTTGTAGAGAAGGCACCAATTTTAGCTGCGTAGCAGCTTAAGAGAATTTTATACTTCATGTAAGTTACCCAGATATTTAAGTTCTACTGCTAATATGCAACATTTATACCAAATGTTGTAATACTCTCCAATCATTCCCTCTGGCTAAAGGGTACAAACCTTTTTATCAGTTGTAAATGCTCCTCCAGCCTTCAGCTGCGAGGATGAAGAACTGAACCTGCAAGCAGCCAGCCAAAGGCCAAGCAGAGGAGCTGTGCAGAACATCACACTTTTCTTCTAACCAACTTGGAGATATTCCGGAGAACCTCAGACCCTCAGGGAGACTTCAGTGCCTTGCATCCGACCATACCTTGAGCACAAACAGCTTCAGGCAGCTGGGCCTTCCTGGAGGTGCTTCTACAGCCTTCGAGTCTGAGATCCCTTGGGCTGCTTCTCTCCAAAGTGCAGAACAACTGAAAGGGGGGCATTCTGGACGCAAAGGAGTCAAGCGTGCCAACTGCTGTGTATATTTAAGGCCAGCTACACCCAACCTTCATCAAACTTGCCTTAGCTGCTGTGCTTCCCTGCTCCTCAGCTGCAAAGTCAGGATATGGTGCTTTCTACCTTTTACCCCTGTGTGTAAGGTACTGTGTGGTACAGATGGCAGGTCACGTTCTGAGGCAACCACTGTAAACAGTGCACAGTGAGGTAGGTGCTAGAACAAGCCATCAATTACCTGGTGACTACACAGTAGCACAGGGCAGTAGGACCTACAGCCAAGTCTGGATTTGCCATCTAAGAAGAGGGAAGATTTGGGAGGGGACTGTTTAGAAAAAAAAAATCCATTTCTTATTTAAGCCTAGAAGGAAAGAGAGGGGAGAAGGATAGTCTGATGGTATTGGTAAAATGTATTTTTCCATTTATTTTTGGGGTCTTGCAAGTACTAATACAAAACAAAATCAGCTGTTTAGGAATTAGTTCTGAATATGGGATAACATGATGTGATCTTTTCAAAATATAAGTTATTTTAAACCACGCGACAGTCATTTGCTTACCCTGCCCCTCACACTTCCCTTCACTGGATGTTATTTTTGGCTTGATGTTCGTAACCATTAAGTGCTCCATATATGGCAGATAGAAAGAGCTAGAGAACTGCAGTTTACCAAACTTCTGCCTAGAGCAGAGTTTTGTTACACTTTAAACATATCTATGAGTTAAATAGGAAGGATCCCTGGTATATGGAATTTGAGCACTGTTAATGATTTATTCTTGCCAGCCCTTTCCCTAAATATCAAGGGTTTTGTACATACAGTGCTGCCTTATCTTCTTCCCACCGCCTGCCCCACCAGCCTTTAGAGAAACCAACGCAAGTTGAGGAGTTTGCAGTCCCACTTCTGTTTAAAAACAAACAAAATCAAACAAAAAGTTGTGCAAGAAAGCAGGGAATGTTCAGTGTATCCGGATCTACTTTGTAGTTAAAAGAATTTCCAATGGCAAGGTGGTAAGGGCAATACCCAACGATCATATGGCTTAAGTTTAATGCAAAGCGCACAAGGAGGTCCACGTGCAGGGAGAGAAGAGTCCAAGAAAGATGGAATTAAAAGTGTCCTGAAGATCAATGTTTATGCATAGAATTCTTCTTGTTTGTGTGGTTTTTGGTATCCTCCATTAGACTGTTTTGGTTCATCCAGTGAATAGCTTCCTTCGTCTTTCTTCTTCATTCTGTACAGCATAAATACAACTAGAAACACTGCGAACACCAGGCCTACTAATCCTCCAGCAATAACACCTAGAAAGAGGAAAAAGACACAATTTACTTTAGATACATGAGAGAGAATATTGTTATGATTCTATGCTTCAATGTTATTCCTGAGAGCATGGTCCATGACTTCAGCACTTTCAAAACTGAATTTGTCCTTCTTCACCATTTACCAAGAGTGTCATCCTCCCACGGATAGGAGCTTATTCCTCTGCATGAGGCAAACCTACAGAAACAGATGTGCCACGAGACCATGCTGCAAAGCACGATGGACAGAGCAAGGCTCTGTCGTTGAGCTCCTTAATTCGGGTGGCTTCAGAACATTTTCACAGTAAATTGAGGGGAGAGCAAAAGAAGTTTAATTGCAAAATTCTGGATAGCCTAGAGGTGGCCACTTTGCTACTAGCACATTGTATTTGTTTCAGCTGCACAGAATTATGAATCACCACCCTCATTTCAGAGGTCTGATAAAAAAAGTCTTGCCTTCATGCTCAGAGACCTACTTGCAGGGTGCAGCTTCTGCTGCCTGGAAAGACTCCTACAGGAGTTTGACTTTACTGAATAGAAATTTAGAATATCAGGTACCTCCAAGAACTTCTTTTCTGTCCATTATTCCTGAGGCTCCTGCTGCTTTGGTATCCCTCCCGGAGTCAGGCAGCACTTCAGAGTTCTGGGTGGTGACCAAATCTTCATCTTTAATCAAGATGAAATCTCCCTGTTGGGACATACACAGCAAGTTATTCGTGTTTCTCATGTCTGTTACTGGAGACTTACCACAGCTTTGCATTTTTTTTCAGCTAAAACCCTCCACCAATGTAACATATTAAGCCTCTCATTAGTACTGGCAAATTAGCGCCCCTTCCTTCAGGCCCAACTTACAACCCGTTATTAAAGCCATCTCCTTGAAATGGTTTCAAGGTTCTTAGTCCTCACCGGATCTCCAGAGCCATCTTCAGACACCTCCTCATGTACGTCCTCAGGAGCCACTGTTGTGAGGGCATCAGTAAAGTCTGCCTCGTGATGGACGGGGAAGTGGGGCTCAAGCATGTCTTTGGTGTCCAGCACATCAGAGCCAGGGGTATTTGGCTCCAGGCCATGGACTGTGCTTGAGACTTCTGAAGGAGTTACATGAACCACCGAAGGGAAGTGAGTGGTGAGACTTCTCATTGTTGTCGTAACAGTGTCATTTACTGGTTTCTCAGGAGGTGAGTCCAAGTTGGGTACTTCGTCTTTCACAGCTACAACTGGCTCCTCTGTCACCACACTACTAGTGGCAGATGGAGATATTACTTCCTTTTCAGTTCGGCTCTCAATCCCAGGAAACAGCTGCTCATTGAAATCCATTGGTATTGCCAGTAATGAGGAATTAGTTGGTTCTGCTGGAATAGTCCAAGTGGGAGACTGATCTGTCAGGGGACCTGGAAAACCAAAATATTATACTTGACCAGTTTAGAAAGATAACAATAGTATCTTCAGGACATCCATCTAAGTGAGGAAGCCTAACCTGCAGAGCCAATTTTAGGAATAATATTTCACTTTGTAATCCTTTTCAGTGGAGCAAGGAATGGGCAGAGCAATGTACTGTTTAGCAGTACTTTATTAGTCATCCGTTTTCCCCTAGGGCACAAGCAGTAGTTTGTAGACAGGCCGACAAGGACATCTTCTATTCGGTACACTGGCTGGTCAGAATGGTTATTTGAGTCTCACCCCACAGATCTTTTTATATGATTTAGAGCAGTTGCCCATGTTCTCAGCACCTTTAGCCACTGGTGCCTTTGGGCCAGGTCTTGTTCCTGGGGAATTTCATCTACCACACAAACCCATGGCTGCAGGCGAGCAGATGATACCATGTTGTAGTTCTCAATAGCTTGCTCTATCCTCAGTAACATCGCCTGAACTGCAGAGTTTTACGTTCAACATTGCATACCAAACCTCTCTCTCATGCAGTGTAGTAATCATTCTGACAGATATTTTCTCCACCCTAAAAAATTTTATTCTGCTTTTGAAAAATTATGGCCCTTGGGAACTTGCACATCTGATGACAGATAAAGCTTGCACTGGATGTACATTGGCAGCTAGTGGTTTTACACACCCTCAAATGGTATCTCTTACCAATTTGTAAGTGAGGGAAAAGGCCCTCATGTTTTCTCAATCCCATGACTGCAGAATAACGATAGTTTCATAACATTTTCCAAGGGATTTTCCATATTAGTAGTAACATGCAGTAGGAACTGTTTCTGCTCCCTTTCAAATCCTTTCTGCTGATTGTTAGTAGCCAAAGCAGCACAAGAAGAATAGATTCGCCTCCCCATTCTGTTCTTAGTTCTCGTATTTATGAAGGCGGATTGTTTCTCTTTAAGCCAAAATGCACATCTATATCCAGGGTGCCACATTCTAGAAAAATCACACTCTAATAGTACAAGTGCTAAGAGCTCACCTGCACCAGAGCCTGAGAAAGCATCATCGTCATCACCAGAAGAATCAAGATCTTCAGGAGGAAGGTTCAGATTGGTAGCTTGCTTTAAAGAGGGAAGAAAAACAGCTGTGTTAGTGATGAGATCACTTAAAGCAATCATGTTGCTGGTCCTCTAAGCGCTCCTAAACATTACACCAACTTTCTCTGCTGAGACTGCATTTTTTGGTCTTTGTTCACTCCATCCTCCTCTTCCCCAAGACAGTGGTTCTGGTTGGTATATTTGGTACTGGGAGGGTCAGTTTTACTATCCACCTAAGCTGCTTCTAGGCTGCCCTTTGGGAAAGAAGGAAGCAGAGAGCTGCATCTCGGAACAGCCCATGCTGGCACTGTGCAAGGACAGAGCGGCATGGCCCGTGTTCCAGCTGCTCACACCTGCAGCACCTATCAACACCTTCATCTGCGAATTACCTCATGACTTGCAAGGGCGAGAAAGGAAGGGGAGACAAAGTGTTTTTGCCTTCTCTGCCTCTTCTGCAGCATTGACATATCTGAAACTATCAACAGTATCGAACTGGAAGTACAATCAAGATTCCCTTTTTTAAGGGTGGACTTTCAGATTTAGTCCTAAAATAGGAGCCAGCCCTCCGTGCAGTTATACTTCCTTGAGCTTTCTCCATTGAAGCTTCAGGCAGTACACTAACAAGTTCCGAAGCTGAGCTGTTGACATAAGAAGCTGAATCCCTGTTCTACAACACAGTTTGTCCTCACACGCTGCTCAGAGTTGTTCAGGACATCCAAAGAGGAAAATATTAAATAAAGCAGAGGACTCAGCCACTTTATACAGTGACCGTTCTCACTGGCATAGCACTCTTGGTTCATGACTACCACCAACTTTATTTCTGCAAGACTATCGTTATCTAGCCAGTAGTTCCCCATTCTCAGATTTCAAAGCATAACCCTGCACTTTTTTCTTCTGAATTTCATCTTTCCACATCCAACACAGAACATTTTCCAGAATTTTGACTTCTATCCCATTCTCAAAATCCCTTCCTTTCCAGCACTGTCAAATTGGAAAATATAGCAGGTATATTGTCAACCAGCCTGGGCCAGGTTCTAATCCTGGATTTACCAGATATTATGAAATTTCACTTTACCATGTAAGAACATACACTCTTACCAGTTTGCACACAGGCCCGCAGTAATTCCATAGCTTGCATTAACATGGTGTCATTTAGTAATGAACAGAAGACTCACTTTCATCCTAGGAAGAAGCTAGCCAACATGGGTACGAACCATCAAACAAAGCCACTGAGCTCTTATTGTCAACTTAATTCTTAAATAGATGTATTTATTAACCTTTTATCCTTTACATTCTTTAAGTTACCAGTTTTGTCTTCCCTGCTTAATACCATATCCATCCCCCACATTTCTGGAGAACAACTAGTTTCCAAGATGATTTACAAGCCCATGACACGTTTACAAGACATGACCTATTTGAAGACTCACGCTAGTTTCCATCATCTTATTCAGATCCAAAATCTTAACCCTTCTATAAAATCACTGCAGTTATATGATTAAAAAATGGCTAAATATTTCAGCACTTTTTTTTTGTTCTGCTTTCGTTATTTACTGCGATTGTGTTGAGGGTGAGGAGAAGGGATGGATGGACAGACGGACACGCTTCCTTAGGTTTCTGCAAGCGTATTTCTAGAGTAATTTCTTCTTGCCCTTGAACCTTTTGTTTAGCAGTGTGTCATGAGGTAATCTGGATTTGTCCATGCTTGTTTGCACTGTGCTTTTGTACTCATCCATGGAAACTAGGTCAGACAAGTACTTCCTGTATGTTTTCCTTCTTGTGTCTAAGGTCAGTGAAGAGCTTGTGACTCATACAAGCTGATCTCACTACACTTTCCATATTCTTTTTTTACTGAGAGTTTGCACTCCTAACAATCCTTAATGGACTACCAGGCTTCCAAAACTCCTCTCCTTCAAGCTTCTGTTCCAGTAACTTCATAACTGAAGTGAGACCTCAAAATCAACACCATTTTCTTCTTTTTTCTTTTGCTATTTTTCTCCCTTTCTTTAATAAGCAGTTTGAGTATGAAGAGGGGATGCAATTTCTTCCCAGTGATAGGATATTATCTCCAAGCAGACAGAAAACACTCTCTCCACTTCTTACTAAAGAAAGGCACTGCCAGTAGAGTCTGAGAACTAACACCATACACCTTTATTTAGGATCTTTCAGTAACAGAAGAGATTAATCTACCTCCAAATCACAATACTCAGAGGTAGCCCAAATAGGAGCTCTTACAAGAAAACTTGAGCAGATTTGATAAACTACAGACCATAGGAAAGGACTGCAGACTGTCAGAGATAAGATATCAGCTCTTGATCTTGACTACCAAGCCAGCACCTATTCCTCCTTCGATATTAATGGATGAGGCTTGTTCGGTCATGCCACACTTCCTTCCCCATTAGCCAATGCATTCAGCAAGCTGATCCACCACACTGCATTCCCCCTCACTCCTCAGTTTCGAGCCTCTTCCCAGGCCGCTGCATATTACACTTCTCTATGGCTTTGTCATGCACAATCCTAGCTGGAATCCTGTGCATTTTCAGGGATAGTACCACCACGTGGAGGGGCTCCACAGAGAGGCAAGCTAAGTGTAGCACGTTCTAAATAAGCAAATACCTGCTCCACTCCCAAACAGAATTGTCTGCCGCTTCTGTCCCTTGTGGATAGGAACTGTACTACTCTGCCCATGAGGAGAGTAGAAAATATGTTTCAGGATTAAAGTCTGCTTTCCATTGCATTGTATAAGAACTTAGTGTAACTTTCCTTAAAAGTGGACATTTACTTGTTTTCCCAAAGAGTTTGTGCCCAGATGATCCTTTGCCTGATCTCCCTTTGGCTTCCCTTAGAAGCCTGGGATCTCACAAAGAGGGACTTCCTTAGCTTCAAGCACTTGGCAGATAGCACAAGACTATGCACATGTGCTTTAATAGTCAGAAGATCCACAGAGTGATCTAGCTTTAAGACATCACCTAATATAATCATACAGAAGCACTAAGGAAACGCTCACCTAATTTATTCAACTCTACAGTTCACAGAATGGTTGTAGTTGAAAGGGACCTCTAGAGATCATTTAATCCAACCCCCTGCTCGAGCAGGACAGCTACAGCACGTTGCCCAGGATTGTGTCCAGATGGCTTTTGAATATCTCCAGGGAAGGAGACTCCGCAGCCTCTCTGGGTAACCTGTTCCAGTGTTCAGTAACTCTCACAGTAAAGAGGCTTTTCCTCATGTTCAGCTGGAATTTCCTGTGTTTCTGTCTGTGGCCATTGCTTCTTGTCCTATGATTGGGCACCACCAAGAAGAGTCTGGCTCTATCCTCTCTGCAATCTCCCTTGAAATACTTTTGCACATAAATAAGATCCCTCCTCAGTCTTCTCTTCTTCAGGCTTAACGTTCTGAGCTCTCTTAACCTTTTCTCATATGAGAGATGTTCTAATCCCTTCATCATCTTAGTAGCCTTCCCCTGGACTCTCTCCCACAGCTTCATGTCCCTGGGGAGCCCGGAACTGGACACCGTACCCCAGATGCAGCTTCCCCTGGGCTAAGGGAGTCGTTACCTCCTCAGCCTGCTGGCAATACTAACACAACCCAGAATACCACGTGCCTTTTTGGCCACAAGGGCACATTGCTGGCTCAGGAACAACTTGTCCACCAGGATGCCCAGGTCCTTCTCTGTAGAGCCGCTTTCTAGCAGGCCAAGCTCAAGCCTGTACTGGTGCATGGGGTTATTCCCCCCTAGACACAGGTCCCTGCACTTGCCTTTGTTGAATTTCATGAGGTTCCTCTCCTCCCATCTCTTCCTTCTAAAGGGCAGCAAAGCCCTCCAGCACATCAGCCACCCCTCACAGTTTTGTATCATCAGCAAACCTGCTGGGGATGCACTGTCTATTCATCTAGACCACTTATAAGTAGGTTGTATAATACTGTACCCAATATTGACTCCTGCTAGACACCATTAGCCTCCATCTAAACTTTGAACCACTGATTCTAACCCTCTGAGCTCTGTCTTTCAGTCAGTTCTCAATCCACCTCACTGTCCATTCGTCAGAATGACACTTCCTGAACTTCCCTGTGAGGATGTTATGGGAGACAGTGTTGAAAGCCTTGCCGAAGTCAAGGTAGACAACATCCACTGCTCTCTCCTCATCCAGTCATTCCATCATAGAAGGCTATCAGATTGGTTGAGCATGATTTCCACTTGGGGAATCCATGCTGACTCCTGACAACCTTCTATCCTCCATAGGCTTAGAGATGGCAGCCAGGATGAGCTGCTCCATCACCTTTCCCGGGCTGGAGGAGCTTTCCAGGGACTTGTTTGTAGTTCTCTGGGTCCTCCTTCTCGACTCTTTAAAGACTGAAGTGACATAAGCCTTCTTCTAATTCGCAGGCCTCTCTCCTGTTCTCTGCATCCTTTCAAAGATGACTGAGAATGGCCCAGCAATGATATCTGACAGCTCCCTCAGGACCCAAGGGTGCATGCAGCCAGAGTTGTGGTTTTTATGTTTTCCTAAATGATCTCTAAGCAGATCCACCTTCACCATGGGAAAGTCTCCCTTTCTCCAGACCTCCTCCATGGTCTCTGGGGCTGGTCTTTGCAGTAAAGACTGAAGCAAAGAAAGCATTTGGTAACTCTGCCTCCTCTGTATTATTCATCACCAGGGACCCTGCCCCATTCCCTACCAGGCCCACATTTTCCCTAGTCTTCCTTTTGCTACTGATGTATTTGAGGAAGCCCTTCTTGCTCTCCTTCACAACCCTTGCCAGATTCTATTCCAAATGGGCCTTGGCCTTGCTAGTCACACCCCTGCATACTCTGACAATGTTCCTATAATGCTGTAAAGTGCCCTGACTCTGCTTTCGTCTTCTATGCACTTCCTTCATCTCTGAGTTTTAGCAGGAGTTCCATGTTCTTCCATGCAGCTACATAAAGACTAAACTTCCTGCCCTATAGACAACAACTTCTGTATACAGATGTAGGGATGAAAGGCTTTCCTTATGATACCACGGAGTTCAAGTGGTGAAGAACGATCATATTTCTATAGTGATCTGCTGCTGCAGGATTTCAGATAGCAAGGTTAACACAAGGCGCTGACTCAGGAGAGCATCAGAAGTGTTTGGACCAAGAGAGACCATACTGTTCAGACAACAAACACCTACCTTATGATCAGGGCTTTTCTGTGACCTTTTATTGCAACCAAGTTTCACCAATGAGAAGGTTTTGATTAGTCAAGAGGATTAGGGGCGACAGAACACAGACTGAATCACCAGTACTGCTGTCATACACAGGAGCTGAAAATAAATTCTAGCTTAAACTAAGATTGCTCTACAGACAATTCTGCAATATTTTAGCTCAAAATACTATTCTCAGTCTGTTAGATGTAATCGGCTGCTGTGGATGTGCCTTTAGAAATCACCTCCATCACCACTGAGTTTATTTTCCAGTCTACTGAGACTACTTGTGGATGAGTTGCACTATAATGCCAGAGGATGAACACTGAAATTCAGGCTGTGGATGTGCTGGAGGATTATCTTTGTCAGAAACTAATGGCATCTTATGTGTTCTAGTCAAAAAGCTTTCAGTTTTGATATTGGATCCTTGCCATGCTGATTCTTTGCAATTTAACAAGCTCACATCTTTTTAGCTAAAAATCTTTCTAGCTATTATTTATCAGCTCAAACAGCTGATAAACATAATATTTGCCTGGCTCAGGGAAGCCTCTATGACTTGGTGTCACTTTGCACAGTAACATTTTTAACAGTATGTTCCACACACTTTGATCAGATCCCATTAACCAGTGGAGACCCCTCCTTCCCTCAAGTATCAAAGCAGCCTGTTCAGGGGAACCCTCTGGAGCCTGCAAGCTCTGCCCTTGCTGGGCACTGTATTGTTACAGAACAATAGTTATTCACTCCTGCCAGGATAACCAGAAAGCTGTTTAGTGGGATCTTTAATTTACATCAAGAGTGGGCCAAGTTTTTAAAACTCATTAGTGATATTATTAGCTCCAGAAGTCTGTTTTTTTTTTTTTTCTTCTCTTAAGGCAGCATTTCTAACCATTCTTTACTCTTGGTCCTGTCTTGATATATGAGCTCTTCTATGCTTATTCGAGCAAGCTGCCAAGGAGCTCGAGCCTGCTAGAGCACAGAGCAGAAATACTGTCTCGTGATGAAGGGGAGATTTATTAGCTGATCCCACCCCACCCAAACTGGTGGAGTGGGATCCCAAACTGGGAACCACATTTCTTTAATTTATAGTCATGGTATATGTAAAAGGAAGCAGCTTATTTCAAACTGCTCTTTGAGGTAAGCAAAACCACTGGCTTTGCCACAAGCTGGTACAAGTCCTAAACTAGATTAAGGTTGATTTGTATCCTACTCTTACTAATCCTCGTTAGCGATCAGCCTATTACAGCAGTGTCAAAAACACTTGAAATCCCCCATTATCTGAATAATGCTGTTAAATTTGCACATTTATTTCTTCAAGAAGTAAATCCTTCTTATTCAGCTGAATAAGAACAAGCTGCAACGAGCTCTCCTGCCCCTGACACCTCCCTGGGCTTCCTGAAAGATTATTCCAAGATTATGGGTCACGATAGCAGTGACTATGTTGTTTAACAAGACAGATAAGAAAGACACAAGCATTCACTGTCTATTTTGGAGTGTCTGGAAAGACTTGCACAGGGATTTGAAGAGTTATAAAACCCAAATAAGCATTTGTTGTTCACCTTTTTCTGTATATTGAGGAGCAGAGCCAGTCACTAACAGAATTACTATCTGAAGCAGAGCAGCATGAGGAGTCTGCAACCTCAAAATATTGGCATTAGTGTGTGGGAAGACAAAGTTGCCTCCTGAGAGAAACATTAGCTTAGTTAAACCTTGATATTCTCCAGTTAATACCCCAGGCATGGATTAACTCCAGTGCCAGCTGTCCATGGTCTCCAGGCAGCTTAGGTAGTTAAAGAAGGGGAGAGAGAAAGAAAAATAAAAACGAAACAGCAAAAACAGGGACACCCAAAAAGATTAATGAAAGCAGATGTCTATCTAACCTGCCTGCAGTTGTCTGCCAAAGCAGATTAGCAGCACAGGCTAAAGAGCAGAAACGTAGCTGCAAAAGCTGTGCTACGAACATCCCACAAACAGGGGCTAGGCTCAAGTAGTACTTTCATCCCCTGCTGCCCTTCCGTTGAGGGCTGTTCAAAGCATCACAATTCTGTTTTTCAGATGTTGAAGTGGAAAGTAAAGGATTTTGTTTTGCTCAGGAAGGCAAACACTAATGAAGCAGGACAAGGGAGAGATGCCAGTTAACCTGGCTGCTGCTTCATCATGTCACCCTAAGATAAGGCAATCTAGAAAACCTTGGTCGAATTGAGTTACAGGTTTCCTGGTTTTGGCTAGTGCCCCAGAAGGGGACCCTCTATGAAGGAGAGAGAGCAGCTGTTCTGGTTTGAAGCATGAACCACCTGCTCATCACACAGTAGCTATCTCTGGGCTCTTTGCTTTCCAGGCAGTGAAATACCTACCCAGACCCTACTCAAAACAGGGCTAGAGCTTTTAGGATCTATTCCACTACAGGCAGAAGAGACCAAACTGTGAACTCTGCCCACTACCTGTTAGGATCAACATATGCTGATCTTTTAAATAAAATGCAGTGGAAAGGAAAAGGAACATCAGGTGGGTTTGCCTTTCTGGCAATGGATGCTGCAACGTGGAACTGAAGGCACTATCTGTATAGCTATTTTGTGCACACAAGAGCTACAGTGCTAATAGTTTCTGAGTCTCTCCTGACGTACCGCACTCTTGCCCAATCAACATTACATTGTCTCCTTACTGTGACAGGGCAACTTTTTAATTAAGCAGGGCTGGAACACAGCAATCAACATGACAAGACCGAGAATGAACTGGCTTGTCACCGTCACATTGGGTTTCTCGTTCTGCAATGGGGCTCTTTAAACTGTTGCTCACCCTGCCTCCTCCCACAAGAGCGTGTCCCTTCAAGCTTTATGGACCATCCCCGGCACAGCTCTTTGTGCAGTCTCATGGTGAACCAGATCAGGGAACAGGTCTGGTTGCAAAAAAGGAAGAACAAGAAGAAGAAGAAGAGAAAAAAAAAAAAAAAAAAGACTAAAACCCCAAACCCACCCCGTCATGCAAAGAATTTTCCAGCAGGACCAGTTCTCCAGTGCTATTTGGCGCATTAAGGCACAAGTGTTTATCTTGGCACAGGGCAGAGCACAGCAGCCAGGGCTGCTTAAGCACTTCATGCAGAACTGCAGCCCAGCTTCTCAGCATGCTGACACAGAGCCACCTCCCCAGCAGCACCGGGGCAGAAATATCTCCCCCGCCAAGGCTGTGCATTATGGAAATGGGCACCAGCACCCTCAGCCTGCGGGCAGCTTGCAAATCGGAGGCTGACTCAGAGGCAGGTTTACACAAAAGGAGCAAGAGAGGGGTTTCAGGGAGAGTTCTCTTCTGCAAAGACTGCTGGTTTGCGATGGATGAGGTTTGTTTCCAAGTCAAACAGCAGCACTGTAAGTCCACCCTGGGTTCCAAGTCACAGCTGCTTAGTCACAGTAGCAAAGGCTGGATGGAAGCTTTTTGCAGAAAGACAGTAGTCTCTCTTGTGTCTTGGGTTACCTGAACTTTCCCGGCGGTCTGATGATACTGTAGTTTTGTACTGGACAAGGAACCTGCTGCAAGCGTTGTTCTTCCTTCAGCAGAGAGGGCTAAGCAGTGCTGGGAGCAGGAGTCCAGCAGGGCTATCCACAGCCAGGGAAGCTGGTGGCCTCGGCTCGGCACGCAGCACCAGTGACAGGCATCACCCGAGGACGAGCCCTTCACCTCAGCGCTGGTGCGGAGCGGCTGAGCTACTTCCCGATCCCAGCAAACTCCAGCAAATGTCTCATCAGTCCTTCAGTAATTTAAAGAAGCAGAGAGAGAATCTGTGCTCCTGCTATCTCATCAGGAGGCTCTGTCAGACAGGCAGTTAACAGGTAGTTACTGCGCACTGCTTTCCATCGTGCCAGCCTGCTACTTCTAGTCAAGCCATATAGCTCAAGCTCATGATTGCCTCTGAGTGACAGGCCAACCCATCCACAAATGTGGCACCACACAAGTGCTCAGTTTAACTCTGCATCAACGGCAGGCCTGGCTTGCTGCAGTATGGCAGGAGTGGGGTGCCTTTTGTCTCCCAGGTTCGAGGCAGCCGCTGCTTTGAAGATGCACCCTAATGAGGAGCTCTCTTCCCTCCAGCTAGTCTCATGAGGAGCAGCCAGTTCAGTTTTGTGCTGCAACAGCCTTTGTTTAAGGAGCTTTCACTGCCGCTCTTTAGCATACTTGTTAGTTCAGTCATTCATTTGTTCAGATAGCACAAGAAAGCCACAGTCAATGGATAATCTTAAAGAGTTGTGCAAAGTAGGCGTAGCTCAGCGAGACCACACAGCTAACTGGCTCATTCTGAGGAATTAGTTTTAATCGATTTCAGCTAGCTTTAGAGACAAGCAGTGAGCCAAGTATGCCAAGACTGGACAAACCTAAGTTCTCTTAAAACCAGCTAAGTCACCAGCATTTCTTCTTTTCTGGTGTAGTAAAACTAGCAGAGAAGTTCTGAAATCTCACGCCAAAAGCCAGTTTATCTACTTGTTTAAACAAAAAAAGCACAAACAGAAGATTGCTTAGCTGCAGCCAAGGGTAATGGCAGGCTGCCATTTCTGGGATCTCTGACAAGGTAAAGTTAGAAGAGGGGTGTATGCTGCCGAGACAGTCTTTGCTGCATGGGTTTGCATTTCATAAAAGAGTTCAGTAGCCCAGAGACCAATTCCAATGCTTACAAGTAATTACAACACAGATAACTTGACCCTCCTGATGCAAGGGGAAGTACTTAGACATGCCAAGAGCTTAGTTTAAGGTCCCTGAGCTACTTCCTCCTTCTGCATGGGTATAACCACATGCTCTCTGGCGACTAGGTATCCCGAGATGGCCAGTTCACAGCCACGTGGAGTGGCTGCAGAGCACCCACAGCCCCTGCTGTGGGGTTCGAGCAGGTGAGGTTGAGCAACTCACCTGAGACAAACGGTCAGCAGCTGCAGACACTTAAATGAGGACTGACCTTTGTAGCACTGCTCTCCAACAGTTATATATGCAGTAACCTTAGGTCTTCAACAGTAGCCCCTGTCCTTAGCCACTTGTTCCCATTCCCACACCGGTCTCTGCTGCCGTGAGCAGTCTGACTTGCATCTGCTTGCAAAATCCCTCTCTTGCCTCATCTCCATCCATCCACTCACCCTGCTTTACAGAATCAGTGCTGAGGACTGTCGCTAGAGCAAAGCTTGCTGCAGACTCTGAGACTTCCTGGCAAGTGCCAAAATGTACTTCAGTGTGTTATCCTTAGAACACCTAAATGCGTGTGGTAGCACGAATGGGTTGCAGTAGCTAGTCCCCACAAAGCTAAAACAACCCAGCTCCTTGTGGGGCAGATCGTTTAGTATATCAGCCCTTCCTTCAAACTCAGTCTCTAGCTATATTTACCAGTCCTAGGACTGGTAAAAGAGCTAGTATCTCCATTTGTCCCACTTAACTGTCTGATTCCAGCAGGCCTGTAGCTCAGGCTGGATAATGCACAGCTATGTGCCAACATCTCGAGAGTCTCAGCACCTCCCTGCTTCTCCTGCTGCCCCTGACGCGGCAGAAGAGTGCAAGTCACCAACACCGAACACGAGAGAGGCAACTCGAGCACTCTGATTTCACAAGAGCACAACCTGTTCTTTGCAGCAGCTCCTTTCAGGAAGTCCCCGCTCAGAAATCCAAAATGTGTCTGTAGGAAAGCGTGGAATGTTTTGTGGAATCAAAATGTTCAAGATGAGGTTACTGGCACGCTCATAATCACCCTACTCTTTCCCAGGCTATAACAGCTTACACATCCTTCCCAGTGCTGCCTCTCAGCAGCACCAGGAAAGCATCTGTGTGCTTCTGGACCTAGGGGAGCCTGTTTCCTGGAGGCATATGCCACCCTGAACACAACTGGTGGAACTACTACCCATTGAAAATGAGCTTCGTGGTAGCCTTCATCTGATTGCAAAACTACTTGGAGCAATGCTACAGCTTGGCAAGTGCTCCAAGCTCATCAGATTTGCCCCCAGAAATCACTTC
Organism: Tinamus guttatus; assembly: GCF_059628265.1. NCBI lineage: Eukaryota > Metazoa > Chordata > Aves > Tinamiformes > Tinamidae > Tinamus > Tinamus guttatus. Next base: position 651,078 of record NW_028288599.1, on the reverse strand, counting down.
TGACCCAGGTGCCACACTACATGGTGTTCAGATAGGGAGGAAGAGAAGACAAAAAATGCAGCCAGGGATACTTCTTGCCTCCAAGGGTTGTTATCAGGCAAGAGCAAGTGTAACAGCTGTTGGTATCTAAACACATAGCTGGGAGAAGACCCAGGATTCTCATCCTAATCTTGTGAGTTTCCCTCCTCCTCTCTTGACCTTTAGCAATTACCTCATGCAAGACACCCCATGGAGCAGGGAACAATGCTGTAAGATGTTCTTGAGTGCCACAGAAAAAATTCTCTCTACTAGTGATATGCCTATATGTTTCTGATTTAACTGTTTGCAGTCTTAGGCTAGTTCAGCAGCATCCAAATTTCAGATGAACCTCCCCAATACACCAGACTAAGGGTTTACTGGCAGTAATTATTGTTCCTAGCACCTAATACAGTGTTTCAGCAGAATGAGGACCTCTCAGCCCTGCAGTAACCAAAGCAGGTTAGTTGGTAAACTTACCCAACCTGTGTATATCTGGAGATAGTTTCACAGCAACAGAACAGCTGATTACTTACATGAAGTTAGAGTGAAACCTCCCAGACTTAAGGTATATACTATAGCAACAGACCGTATGCAAGGCAAAGGTTACTTTTCTATTTGCTGACACTTCAGTAGTCGATACATCTGCCAGCTACAAAGCTGGCTGCTCTGAAGTTCTGCTTTAGCTTTCTAGCTGATCAGCTTGTAGTTCATCCCACGGGATATAGAGAGAACTCCTCCTATCATGGCAATTGACTTCAGACTCAAAAACCCAAGGTTCAACCTTCTTTACCATCTTTGTAAACTCCACGTTTGTCTCCCGAGGGGACACAGTGAAGTCTCCAACGCTTGTGAAACAACATTTTTCTAACAATCCGTAACTGCTATGTATATGTCACAGACATTTGTGGCATTTAATGCTGTATTTGATTATAAACCTCATGTCCATTTCCTCAGTTACAGCACCACCATCACCTCTTCTCATGCACACCTCCTTCAAAGAGCTGATTTGTGGAGGCTTGTTCAAAGACAATAGTACCTTGTTAGCAGATAGTTAACCACAAGGGTGTCAGTCTTTGCAGCAGATGGGGGACAGAGCCGAGAAAGACGAGGACTGAGGAACACCTCCCCCTGCCTCGTGTGCGACGTGTCTTGCCAGAAGAAAAGAAACAAAGCCAGACAACCGCGCAGGTGGCCAGATGCTGATTGGTTGTGCGCTTTGCAACACTTGTGTTAAGAAAGTATAAAAAGAAGTCGGTTTGGAAATAAAGTTGTCTCACTCTGCACCCCAGACTGAGTCCGTTTCTTCACAAGGTGCAACAAATGGCGCCCAACGTGGGGCACGAAGACTAGCTGTCTCTCCGGTTGCACCGCCCAGCTGAACTCCCGGGAATCACGCTGAAAGGAAGCGTAAGGATCAAGCTGAAAGGAAGCTTACTTTGTGTGCACACTAAAAGCCTCTTGAAAGGAAAGAGGTAAGCGGCTGGGAACTATGGGTTCATACCTAATGAAGGAACAAAAGGACGATTTAGAAGCTTCTCCTAAAAACTTGAAACCGCAAAGAAAAAAATTAGGTGAAGAAGAGCTGCAAAAGGTTCTTGCATGGGCTTCTAAAGACGATCCTTCGGTGAATAGTAAGAATGTTTTTAATCTGGAAAGATGGGACCAAATTGGGGTCCGACTGTGGGATAGTGCCACGCGCGGTGATAAGGCTGCTGCTAACCTGTTGCCACAATGGCGAGTTGTACTCGAAATATTGAAATCTCATAGTGGGTTGCAGTCGAACATAAATGACGGGATCGGGGCCCCTGCCATCCCCTCCGCGCCTCCTTTACCTCAATCGTGTCCTGATGAGAATCAGAAAAGAAAACGTGCTGCAAAAGCCTTTGCGGTACTGCCACTTGATGAACAGGACGATGATCCTTTTGGTCCGGGTCCTATTGACCCTGGAAAGGAGCCAGACCTATACCCCCCGGATCCTCACGATAAATGGGCCTCAGTAAAACGAGGAGCAAAACAGGCGGGGGATGTGGGCATGCTGAAAGCCTTTCCCGTTATCTGTGCACCAGACCAGAATCCGCGTTGGGAAGGTTTGTCGTATAATCTTATTAAGGACGTGCGACGTACGGTGACAGATCATGGCCTTGGCGCACCATATACCACCCACCTTATACAATCTCTTTGTGATTCTTCGGTTTTTACTCCCCATGATTTTAAAACTTTGTTTCGCCTCATTATGACTGATATGCAATACACGATGTGGGAATCGAAAATGAGAGAGCTTGCTCGAGCTCAGGGGGAGGAAAACCAGCGGCTGTCGAAAAAAGGTCCTTTACGGGCTGTTACTGTGGACGTGCTAATGGGGGAGGGCGATCACAGTGCTACAACAGCACAAGCAGAAATCCCCCCTGAGGGCTTGCAACAAGTTAAGGCACTTGCTCTCCGCGCCCTTAAGGCCGTTCCGGAGAGTGGTAAACAAAGACAACCTTTTGTTAACATAAGACAAGATGCGAATGAGCCATATATGAAGTTTTTGGATCGGCTTAATGAGGCTCTGGAGAAACAAATTGATAATGAACAAGCACGAAGCTACATTTTTAAGCAACTAGCAGTTGAGAATGCTAACCCTGATTGCCAGAGAGTTTTGCGGCCACTAAAGGATCCTACTATTGATGACATGCTAAAAGCATGTATTAATGTCGGTACCAAACAGTATGAATATTCACTGATGGCCGAAACATTTGCAACAATGTCTATGAAAAGGCCATGTTTTGCTTGTGGCCAATTTGGGCATATTCGTAAATACTGTCCGAAAACACAAGCAAACAAAGGAGCGCCTGGACTATGTCCGCGCTGCCACAAAGGACAACACTATGCTAATCAGTGTCGATCAAAATTTGATAAGGAAGGTCGACCGCAAGCCCCTTCGGGAAACTTCAAGCGGAGCGCGGCAAGGGGTCGCGCCATGACGGCAAATCACCCCTCGGAGTGGCTCCCACCGGGAAGCAGCCGCCGCTTGTGCGCCAGCACAAGCGGCAGCGCCGGGGTGGACCTGGCCACCACAATAGAAGTGCTAATTACTGATACATCAGTTGTGCTAATTCCAACTGGTGTCCACGGCCCCCTGGGGCAAGGAATGGCAGCACTATTGATTGGGCGATTTTCAACAACGAGACAAGGGCTGTTTGTGTGTTACCTGGAGTTGTCAATGCAGATTTCATAGGAGAAATTAAGATAATGGTATGGACTCCGATACCACCCTGTACTGTGCCAATGGGAAGATATGGACGATATATTGATTGCTGCAGAGCAAAAGGAAACAGCAGAAGAGGCTCTGCATCAGATTACGCGAGCAGCATCAGCTGCAGGATTAAGAATTGCGGAAGATAAAGTACAGGAAAGTCCGCCTTGGCGATATTTAGGATGGAGAATTTCTGATCATCAAATTCGACCACAATCATTGACCTTAAAGACAGACATAAGGACTTTGAATGATCTTCAAAAACTTTTGGGAACTATTAATTGGATCCGTCCCTCCTTAGGAATTTCCACAGAAGAATTACATCCTCTATTTAAGCTCTTAGAAGGAGACACGAGTTTGACATCCTCAAGAAAGCTCACCCCTCCCGCGCGAGCTGCGCTTGGTAAAGTTGTGGACAAATTAACCACTCAGACTGTTCACAGACGAAAGCAGAATTATCCTGTCAGTCTTTTTGTTTTTTATTCTAGCTTCCAACCTTATGGCCTATTAGCACAATGGATACCACAGGACGCATGTCCATTAATAATCTTAGAGTGGGTGTTTCTGCCTCATAATTTTGGCAAAACTGTCACCACCGCTATTGATATGATTGCAATGGTTATTCAAAAAGGAAGAGAGCGTTTGATGTTTCTAGATGGCACAGAGCCTAATATTATTTATTTACCACTTGATACAAAACAATTAACCTTTTTGACTCACCAGTCTTTTGTTTTTCAGTGTGCCTTGGCAGATTATCCAGGACAGATAAGTATTCACTTTCCAGGACATAAAATCATACAGTCTTTCAACTCTCTTTCTCTATTACCTCTTTGCCATTTGAGCCTTACGCCAATACCTGATGCTCTTACAGTATTTACTGACGGCTCGGGTAGGACAGGTCGTGCAGTTGTAGTCTGGAGAAATGATGAAGGGCATTGGGAGAGCGACATACATGTTGTCACAGGTTCACCGCAAATAGTGGAATTATCTGCAGTCGTCCGCGTCTTTACGCGATGGCCCTCTGCAGTTAACATTATAACAGACTCTGCCTATGTTGCAGGATTAGTCTCTAGGTTAGAACATTCGTTTTTAAAAGAGGTTTCAAACGAGACCCTCTTTGCGCTTCTTTGGAAGCTTAGATGGCTATTAAACAGAAGGATTTATCCGTACTTTATCCAACATGTACGCTCGCACACCTCACTGCCTGGACCTATTAGCGAAGGTAATGCTCAAGCAGACAGCCTTGCAGGAGCTGTAGTTCTGCCAGATCGCTTTGCACAAGCACGTTTGTCGCATGACTTTTATCACCAAAATGCAAAAGCGTTACGGAGGTCGTTCCAGTTGACTCAGGAACAAGCTAGACAAATCATACAGTCATGCCCAGACTGCCAGCGCATTTTACCAGTACCATCCATCGGTGTAAACCCTCGCGGTCTTTCTGTGCTTGAAATTTGGCAATCAGATGTAACGCATATCCCTGAATTTGGCAGATTTAAATATGTACATGTTTCTGTTGATACCTTCTCATCCTGTATCTATGCTTCTGTACATACAGGTGAGAAGGCCAAGGACGTATGTCGACACTTTATTATGGCCTTTGCAATATTGGGAGTGCCAAAAACTATAAAAACTGACAATGGTCCAGCCTATATAGCGCAAAAAACACAAATATTCTTTCAACAATGGGGAATCCAACACATCACAGGTATCCCCCATTCACCCACAGGCCAAGCTATTATCGAGCGCACACATGGCACCCTTAAAAATATGTTACAAAAACAAAAAAGGGGGAGTGTAGGCTTATCCCCACAGGAACGCATAGCGAAAGCTTGCTATGTGTTGAATTTTTTAAATCGCTGGACAGAAGAGGGCCCCCCTATATACCAGCATTTTGATTCACGGAGACAGCACGGAGTTCAGGATAAAGCCCAGGTTATCATCAAAAACCCACAGACAAATCAGTGGGAAGGGCCTTTTTCTTTAATAACCTGGGGTAGAGGATATGCTTGTGTTTCTACAGGCTCAGGGCCAAGATGGGTACCTGCTCGATGGATTAAGCCTTTTTTAACACAGTCATCACCATCATCCACACCACCGTGACATCATCCACACAGCAGTGGATGCTGTCCCAAGCTAAAACCTACATATGGGTAATTCTGGCCAATCAAATTTGACAGGACATGTTATACTATCTAGTCCAGTAAATCCGTTCGTAACCTGTCTAGTAGGACAGACTGTTGATGTTTGGCATATTTTGTTTATTGTTAGCATGCCTGCTTTGTTTCTTGTTATGTGTTTAAGGATAGATTGATCATTTAATTAAGTCATGGCTGTTCAAACAAAAACAAATAAAGAAGGGTGAGATGTGGAGGCTTGTTCAAAGACAATAGTACCTTGTTAGCAGATAGTTAACCACAAGGGTGTCAGTCTTTGCAGCAGATGGGGGACAGAGCCGAGAAAGACGAGGACTGAGGAACACCTCCCCCTGCCTCGTGTGCGACGTGTCTTGCCAGAAGAAAAGAAACAAAGCCAGACAACCGCGCAGGTGGCCAGATGCTGATTGGTTGTGCGCTTTGCAACACTTGTGTTAAGAAAGTATAAAAAGAAGTCGGTTTGGAAATAAAGTTGTCTCACTCTGCACCCCAGACTGAGTCCGTTTCTTCACAAGGTGCAACACTGATTGATCAGGGAAGGGGAAGCATCCAGAAAGACCTGCCTGGCTCAAACAGGCATTATCCCAGTTTCCATCTCACATGTGCGGGCCAGATGGCAGAGCCATTCACACTCCACTACGTGGATCCCTTGATGCTGCTGCTGTTTGCCAGTCTGCTACAAAAAAAAAACTGTGACTATTTGCAAGGGAGCCATAGAGGCAAATTAGACTTGAGTAGTGAAACAAGCCAGCAGTTGTCATTCGGCAACTCCCTTCTGAGCCTAGCTGCAGCTAGGCTCTAACCAGTGCTAAGAAACTCTGCTCTCGCACAGCAGGATTCACACCAGTCAGCCACAGCCCTGCTGGGGAAAAAACCTGCAAGTCCCAACCAGCACCGAGTGCTGGCCACTATGCAGGGAGCTTTGGATTCTGTCTTCAGCCCAACCGGAGCAGTTTCTGCACCTCAGCAGGTCTTACACAGCAGTTAAATGCACACATCTATGCCCCACCATTTCCAGTTCACTTGAAAAAGCCTAATACGCATTACAGCTTGGAGCCAGCATTGATAAGAAACAGTTCAGCCTTACTGTGTGCCCCAAGGCATGCCAACTGTTATGTTTAGTCACAGGATCTCAGAAGCATTGACTAAGTCTAGATTGTTTAATGCAAAAGTCATCCTTCCCCGCAGATGCAGTCACACCAACATGACTAAGCCATGCACAATAGGATCGAAGCATCTCCACTAGCTGCACGAGCCACATCTCAGGGTGGGAATAGCCTGTGCCATCCCAAGACTCTTCCAAAAGATGCACTTCCAGCATCACACTGTTTTTCCACATAGTCTTGGCACCTCCTGAGTGCAGGTAGCCATGCCAAAGAAAAGCAGTATGCAGGTGCTTCGGCCACAACTGGTCTCTTTGGGATCGACAGCCTGCCACCTGATCGTGGGGCACATTTCACTGAATTAGTCCAACGCAGCACACAGCACAGACCACATGAACTCACATTGAGAAACAGGCATGCACACAACCCCCGGGACATACAGCAAGTGATCTGCCCATACAAAATTGTACTGACATCAGGTTCTCTGTGCCTCTTCTCGGGACAGCAGCGTTCACCATGTTCAGGTTTACAGAGCTGGTAATCCTGCACATAAGATTGAGAGCTTGCTTGTTTGCTTACTAGGTGTTGCTAAATTTAACTATAAATTGGGCAGTAAAGCTGGTTGGTGTACTTCTAAACTGAGTCATGAGGGTGTTGAAGTATCATCCCAGAGCTGAAGCATTTAATGAAACCCTCCCCATCAGAAATAGTCTTTAAAACCCTGCTGCTGCAATTGTGCTCTAGTCACCTATAGTTTTCCTCTTAGATATGACCATTAGATGTTTCTTGACTAAATGCCTAGTGGTTTAAACTAATTGCCTTTGATCTAGATTCACTCAGTGGAACCGTTTAGCACATTGTCTGTAGACGAGAACCCTGTTCTGCCTTCATTTTGGGCTATATGCCTTGTTCCTCTTTCTCCTCAGTGGCCTAACTTCAGAGCAGTCACTAAATCCCTTGAGGCGACTGGAATTCAAGGGAAAATGTCACCACATTTGTAAAGTCCAGATGCTTTCCTGCAGCCTCTTTTCTGGCAACTATGAGGCATAACAAGCCATGATTTGGCCATCATTACATTTCACACATCTGTATCATGACAAGTGAAAAACAGACCTCACTAAAGTCATCACTGATGGGGCACCACGTATTAAGGCAATTCATTACCATTAAAAGTTGCAATTCAAGGTGAAGTACTTTAGTGCTACATTACTCCTAGCACATGTCCTTTAGACCAAAGGAGTAACTGGTGGATGCCTTACATGCTCCCTCATAATAGATAAAAGCAACTCATAAAACCTTGCTCAAACATCACATCGAGTTAAAGATATTTCATATAGAAATAACTTTAGAGTCCATTCAGTGGCTACCAGCTGTAGCTAGCAAACAGATCTCTAAAGAAAACAGAGTATAAAGCACTGAATAATCATCAGCTTATGGGCTACTACTAAAACTGTGCCAAGCACAGGCAGCATCCCTGGTGTATACCAGCACCATAAGTACTGCATGGAATGCTTTGCAGTTACAGGCTTGCAGCGTAACCCCAGAGGCCTCAGCTGATTTTAATGCAGGATTTCCCATGCAACTGTACTTGGTTGTCCTCCCAAAGCCTAAAATAGACCCAGAAACTTCTGTTTTCAGTGGGAGTCAATCTCCTACTGCAAGCTTTCACTTTCTTTTACTGGATGCTGCAGTATTTACATTTTCATAATATTCTGGGCCTGGTGCCGGAGACCCCCTGGCTACATCCACACTAGTATGGGGACGGTATCAGGAACATCACAGGGTGCTGGAAAACAATCATCTAAATAGTCAAACTGTTACAATGATCCCCACCACAGTTCCAGGCCTTTCCAACCAGTATGCCTGCAAATAATGCATGGAAAGATTCTCCAGGAGACAATCTGGATACAGAAGCTGGTGAGGATGGAGGGTGTTAGAGGATGGAGGGCATTAAGGGATAAGACAATAAGATCTGTTGTATGGTTGTGACCCTGTGACACTTCGTTTGGCCTCAGGACAGAACAGTTCCCAGCCTGTTGTACTTACTGGAATAGGTATAATAGTGAGTCCTTAGATCCTTTCATTCTCTTTGGCTACCCACTGGGGAGGAGAGAGCAGACTGAGCAGTTAGCAGCTTTTCAGTTGCAACAGTAACAACTTCAATTATTCAGGATCACATCTTCCAGCTTCCGCGGCAAGAAGCTCACATTCTGGTGTGACTAGGGGCCGCAAAATGAGGCTCTTTTAGCAGGTTATTCGAACACCCTTCAGAGCAGAGGTGATGCTGCTGGAGGATTAAGCGAGCAGCTTTCCTGTTGCAGGCCGTGACTCAGTTGATGCAAGAGCTCGATAGCAGAGCACTCCTTTGCCACTGCCCAGACACGCCAGAGCCAGCCGCTTTTGTTCGGTGCTTTGTTCGCTGATGGGAAAGTAGTCACGATCTAGATGATTCCTCCAGCAGGACAGAAAGGAGATTTAGAAGTCAAAGCTGTCTAGCTGCAGGCTGTTCGGCAAGTTTCGGTGCAAGCCTCGCCACCGCTGTTCTGCTGCACGTAGGTGCCACTTACACCCTGTTCGAGCCGGTGAGGTGGACAAATCTCATTTGGCCATCAAATCTGCCAATGTGAGTCTATCACAGTTTCATAAGCACAGAGTGGGGAGCAAAAAATCACCTGTGTTATTACTATTTGCGTCAGACATGAATTCAAGCAAGCTTTGCAGCTCCTCTAGTTTGGGCTTTTACTCCCTTACCTCCTCTCAATTTTTGATGAGAGCAGTCCTGGGCTCTGCCACTATGTAAGGGCTACCTGTTTGAAGAGCTGCTGAACAGGGCAGCAGGTCTCCCCCTCCGCTGGGACGCTCCCAGCCCGGCCTGGCATCGGGACAGACACACAGGCCGCGCCGGGTTCTGCGGTTGGGCCCACGCAGGCGCGCAAAGCGCCCCGATCACCCACCGGGGCTTGGGGCGCCCGGTCTCCAAAGCCGGCTGCGAGCCCACACCAGACAGGGAGGTCCGCACACATCCACCCACTCGGCTGGTACCGAGGCATACAAAAAGCCATGAAGTATCTGCTTTTAGCGTCTACTGTCTTGATTTTAAAAGGTACACAACTGGCACTTCCTTTGAGACATTTTAGAGCCATATCCTGCTGGTCCCCAATGTGTTACAGATCCACTGCTGACATCTGTTTTACCGAATGGGCAAAGGTTGCTGTCTACTGAGCAATTCTGAGACTACAAAAAGGCTACAATGAACTGGTCAACAAGACCAGTGTCCTGTTTAATCTCTATGTCACTTGTGGCCGAAGTTTTCAGTACGGATAGGTTTCTGTTTTGGGAAAGAATCAGGTAGCTTCCTCCTGCCACGCTGCAGCTCCGGTCCCCAGGGAGCACGCAAAGGCTCCCCACCAACAGCCACAGCAGCAGCACTGCCAGACAGCTTCACAAGAGCTCTCATCTGGAAATTGTTACACTAATCACTGCTCGCTCTCCAGATGGCAGAGGGGCTCCGCTCGCCCCTGCCCACCTCTGGTCTCAGTACACAGCCTGCTTTTCCAGTAATCCCTGGATGCAAGGAGCCAGGCGGGAGCTGCTGACTGGCTCTGTGAGGATGTGTACTGCCATGAACATTAGAAACTAATTAGCAGTTTTCCTGTGTTCAGTGTGGGACAGTCAGGGTCTGTCGTGCCGCCCAGAAAGCATTTGGCATTCCCTCCTTAAAACTTGAATGGAGTTCAAGTTTCCTTCCATGTAAGGGGCCATAAGCTCCCCCTCACGTGGCACAAGCAGACAAAAGAGCAACCGATTCCCGAGCTGTGACCTGTGTCCACTTGGGTGATGGAGCCAGGGCGCCCAGAAGCTGCTGCACGAGCCAGGTGGTTCTTTGCAGAAGGCTCTGCAGAAGGCCAGAAGCGCATGTGCTTGGGCTGCCTACAACCAAAATTAAGCCTGTCAGTGTGTTTCCATAACAGGCATATTGCACACTGCCGTCACATCATAACAAACTGAGAAGGCGCAAACACAAACTCTGCAGTTCACGCACACACAACTGTTTGCTTCAGTCAGTCCTAAAGTTACAGGGTGGAGCAAGACAAGAGGACAAAGCCTCCATGAAGGACAACATTCGCTGAAGTATCTAATGTTGGGTGGCAGGCAGTTTTTTTTTTTTTTTTTTTTTTAAAAAAGCACATGATTAACCCTACTCCTTTTGTACAATTCAGTCTAGTTAGGAGTCCATCTGTCATAGCAAGTGGACACATAGCAAGTGGACACTAATAAGAGCTACAGAGAAAACGGTACCACCAGAGGTCTAAATGAATTATCAAGAGTTTTTAACTGATGAATACGCCAAAAACAGTTTCAAACCAGGAGCCCAGTAGGGAAAGCCATGCGTTACAACATCTCCATGACTCGGTTGTAACTGCAACTTCAGTGACTCAACAGGAAGTTCTGTCACCAGCTGCATCCAAATCCCATTAACACACTGATTCCCATCCAGCAAAGCTGGCCTCACTGGTGAGACAGGTCTCAGCAGCGAGATACAAACATTACAGTCAAGCATGGCAGAGAGCCGAGGCTAACAGATTCCGCTGGACCCATGCCGGTTCCACAAGACCCAGAACGTCGACTGCAGCCAAGGACTGCTTGAGAAATGGAGCGGTTGGGAAACCACTGCATTAACAGATGTTGCTCCACAAGAGTCTCTTGTAGGAGGTCCAAATGTTATCTCACCTTTCTGCAGTGTGAAGCTTCACCTCAACTTTTCCACTGGCATCTCCACAGTAGAAAGTGTGCTAAGGCAGGTTTCCAGGCAGACCAGATAAAGCTCGTTACTGTGGTACACCAATAGCTTAGAAGAGCAGCAGTTCAAATGAAGTATACAAGTCAACGCTAACTTAGGCACCTGTTAACAAACTGACACTTAGCACTGGAAAAAAGACGTGCCTCGCTGACCTTTGCGTTTAGGTTATCTTAACTTAAGAGAAAAAGCAACCTATAAGAAATGTCACAACTTGCAATGTTGGTCAAAACAACTTCCACTTCTTAAGTCCACTGCTTTTATCAAAATCTAGAGAGGAATAAAGATGCCTCACTTCTAATATCCAAGTAAGCAGTGTCTTTAAATACTGAAATGCTCTGATCCTGTCTGCACAGCTCATGATTAAAAAAAGGGAAAAAAAAAATCTATGTTTCTGCTCATATTTCTCAATTCAGATTTCTGATACCCAACTATTCTTTCCGGTACAACCTTTAGCGGAGCAAGGTTATGGTATTGTTTGGAAGCACTGATCCAAAGACACTAGAATAGGAGACTGTTCTAGATTAAAGTTGGCATTTCCCACTGCTTAGCCAGGGCTCTTGTCACAGAATGAGGAACTGTTCAGCTAGTTTGTTCATTTCTGGAGAGAGTTACTAAAAAGCTCCACACAATAAAAAGGGCTATCATTTCAAGCTAAATTGCTCTCAGGCTAAGACATAAAATTAGGGTAGAGATACTCCCCTTAAGAGTCAAAATGGGATATAGTCAGAGCCTGGACATATCAACTCACCTTAAAGTAGGCACACAGGAGCTGGTCAGATAATTGCTATCTTTAGCTTTCCTAATTATATCTCCATGATTATAACGAGAACGTAGGCACTATCACACATGTAGACATCTACATTAGGTGTCCTAACATCGTTTTCAGAGTTGTAGTGCCAGCTGAAACACCCTACGTCTCAGCAACCTCGTCAGGCTCAAGGTGTCTTAGGAGTCCTGCATTAACAGCTCTGAGTTCATGAAGAGAAGACAACATCTAAGAGGAAGACACTAAGAAGCAACAGTGCTGAAGGACTGCCGTTTTATCATTGACAGCGGCTCCTTGGGAAATGGGTCCTGTCTTCTTTTTCCCAAGAAACTCCATCTTCCATCCATTCCTATAGCAGGCACTACTAAAATTCCAAATCCCTACATGCCAGATGACACAAAACAAAACAAAGTGGAACATCCCTCTCAGACATTAGGATGGTTCAGTTGGACACAAGAGCCACATCAAACAAAGTTAGGCCAGAAGTGCTATACAGGCCACCTGGAAACATCTAAGCACCAGAAATGTAAAACACATACTTAAAATGGACCAATTTTGCTGCTAAAACAGCAGGCTACATTTCAGGTTAGTGCACTAGCTTAATTTTAGAAGGCTTACAGGTTTCTTGCACTTGCTGCAACTTGTCTCAAGTTGTTAGAGAAGATTGTTTGGTTTCCAGAAGTTTCATAGTGCTGCTTCTAGCTCTTCCGTAACTGAAAAAAACATGGAATAAAAGACTGCAAGCTTTCACCGAAGTCCTTTTATATAACAGACATGGTAGCTTACTTGTCTCTACGCTAGTCAGTCAACCAGACATGATGGACTCGCTATTTTACTGACAAGTAGCTACCAGCAAGTGAGCGTTCACATGGGCAAGTGCTGTTTATAGTGCTTGCTAAATAAAATAATGTGATGCTGACATGTACTAAAGAAGAAAGTGGTTTTTCCTTATCCACTGCCTACATGTTTAATAAGCAAGTTGAACTACCTAATTCTTTCTAATTAGTTTACATTCAGATAGGCATGACGTCGCCTTTGCAATAGGGTTCTGCATGCCCTCCTAAGCTTGGGTTAGCCACCAGCATATTCTTTCTTCACCAGATAAAGCAATCCAAACCCTGCGTTCTTCAAAATACAGGATGGTCCACTGCCCTTCTGCAACTGGCCTATGTATTTTGGCTCAGCTAGCTTCACAGCAGGAATGTATTGCACCCCAGTTTGAAGAAGTTTCCATTTAAGAGTATAATCATGTTAGTCCATTAAGACGCATCAACCTGCTGACTTCAAGGCAGAAAACATGGGTGCCCACTAAAGCCATTGCTACTTTTACATACAGGAGAGCAATCCTGCTGTTTTTGCAAAGGACTTGGGAACAGCTGAGAGGGTATAGTCCATGCTGAGAGACAACCACCATATTAGGGAGTTCAGTGACTGCAAGCTTCCTCCTGGGTTCCCAAGCTGAGCACAGAGATGTTGCCACGTTTGTCCCATTGGTGCCACCAAACCTTAAGGGTCCCAGAATCAGGACTCCAGACTGCAGCTGGAAAAGCAAGCATCAACACACTTTTCAAGTCCCTACTGCTGCCCCCACCATTTCAAAAAGGGCAATTACTTTCATACAAGATGTTTTGAGCAATAAAGTGATGTCTTGAAAAAAGATTAGGAATGCCTTTAATGATTCTTTCAGGTAAGACTAGATGGAAAGAAAATTGACATTGCTTGGCCACTTTCTTGTTCCTGCTTGTTACTTCTAGGACAATATAAATAGACAAATTAAGATATGCAGAAACAGCCAAGGGTCAAGCGATGTTCAAGAGGCAATGACGCACTTACCAATATTTAGACCATCAAGAACCAAGCACAGCCCAAGAGTCAAGTGACGAGTAAGAGGCTGTTACACACTTTCCATTAGTTGGACCACCAAGAGTCAAGCACAACCTCACCAATGCGCCTAGCATTGGTCTTGCACATGCAGAGGACTGAAATACCCTTTTGCTTTCTATGCCCAATGCTAATGTCTTCTGCCACTTCATATAATGCACAATTACTCCTGTCTGGTAGGAAAAGAAGCTTAGTCGTGTCACTGACATTTCAACATGGGAAAAAAGGCCACGTGATCCACGGAAGGGAAACGGCCTCAGCACTGAGTCACCACTGACAGCCTCAAGGACTTTTGCTATTCCATGCATTCTCCCAGGACTCCCCAGGATCTGCGTGTCATTCAGGTCTCCATGTCTCTTACAGCGGAGAAAATTTCAGAGCAGCATTCACTTCATCTCTAACAAGAAACATTTATCATGGGGTGGGGAGGGAGGGAAGGGAATTTCAGACAAATGTACTACACAGGGTGCAGGCAAACTGCAGATTTGATTATTTATTATTCAGCAGAAAGCCTCAAATCTTCAGAATCAGAAGTGATGAGCAGAACTCTTTTCCCATGAAGTAGGACTGCTTACACTCACATGCTTGTCATTTTTAGCCATCTCATGGGCTAACTACTCACTGTCACGGGAGTACGTGTACCTAAGGGTTCATAGCCAGATCTAGAGATAGAGTTCACATACTGAATGGCTCAGCAAAGTTGCAGGTATTTTGAGCTTAGGTCCTCCTGTATGCTTTGTTCTGTCACTCCTTACCCAGCAATTGCTATAGTTTACCCCCTCACAATTTTCAGATCCATCATTCCCTTCCAGAAAGAATAGATGCCTGTTTTGAATTTGATGATGATGCTGCCTACTTAAATGAAGCCTCATGTTCCACTTTTTAACTCATCCAAAGGGCAGAAGCCTCCCCAAGCAATGCACACAGAAGCCTGACACGTGCAAGGGAAGTGGGAAGTGCCCTTCAACATGCAAAACGGCACGGCAAGCCAGGCTTCATGCTCCTAACAAGGCGAAAGCAGGAGTCTTCTCCCACACATTCTAACCCCACACAAAGGGAACTAAACCCAGGCCAGGCCCTTGGTGCACACCCAGGGCACCAGGCAAGCACTTGTGCACGTGTGAAGCACCAGATTTCCGTGCAAAGGCCCTCGGCGGGCAGGGCGAGCGGCAGGAGCAGCATCCTCTATTCATGGATGACATCTGGCGGCTGCTGCTGCACGGAAGCAGAGCTTCCCGAGGCTGAAATAGCACCCGCAGCCCCACGGAGCCTCTCCAACTCCCCAGGAAAGCTGCTCCTCACAGGCTCTTGAGAAAGCCCCAGTAATGCCGCGTTATGAGCCACGTTCAGAAGGTGCTGCTTAAATCGAGGAGAGCAAAGCAGTGAAAGAGAGGAAAGCGAATCGTGCCAAGGCCCGGGCTGCCGGGCTGGATGCTTCGGCTGTAGGCGTGTGGGTGTCTCAGGGTCATTTTTACACGGGGCGGGTGGAAAGCAGACACATCGGGGAAGCAACTGCAGTCAGGAGCCAGGCTGGCCACCCGGATCTTTTTATTCAGCGGGCAGAAATCTAAAACATCCGGGCATGCCCTCCACAGGCTGAGGCTCCCTGGGCACAATGGAGGCTGCGGACTAGCCCGCTTCCCCAGGTCCCTTCCCATGAGAGCTGCCCCATGGATGAAGCCGTCTCGGGAGCTGCCCGGGTCCCCGGCCGCACAAGCCGCGCGCTCCCCCGAACTTCAGCTCCCCACGACGAGGAGCAGGCGGGAGCCGCGCGCCTCCCCTTCCCCAGGAGCCCGGGTCGCAGCGCGGAGCCGCCGCGCCCGCCGCCTCGCACCGGGGCGGAGCCGCCGGCAGGTCGGCGGCAGCAGCAGCAGCAGCAGCGGCGGGTCTGGTTTGAATTAAGGCTCCCGGGGCTGGAGCCCGCCGCCAGCACAAAGGCCAGCGGAGCCCTGCGAGGGGACGCGCCGCTCCCCGCACCCGCTGCCCTGCGCGAGGGGGGCGGCAGCCCCGGCACGTCCCGCTCGCGGCCCCGGCCCGGCCCGGCGGCCTCCCCGCGCCCGCGCTCGCCCCACGTGCGCGGCCGCCCGCCCGCAGCCTCACCGGGACAGCAGCCTGGAGGCAGAGCGCCAGCAGCAGCGCCACGGCCACGGCGCGGGTCATCCTGGCTGCTCGCCGGGCTCCGGAGCCTGCCTTTCTTCTTCCACTGCCCTCGCCTTCCCGTGCCTCTTCTTTCCTCTCCCTTCGCTTTATTTATTTATTTAGAATGTATGCAGTTTTTCTTCCTCCAATTGTATTTTTGTTTCTTTTTTTTTTTCCCCTCTTCTCTTTTCGCGAGCCACCAAACCAGCCTCCCAGCAGCGCTCTGCAGCGGTGAGGAGTTGAACTCTGTCTTTTAATGAACCCACTGCAACAACCTTCACCTACGGCCGGCCCCGGCCCCGCCTCTCTTCCCTTCCTTTCCCTTCCCTTCCCCTCCTCTGCTCCGCGCCGCTCCGCGCCCCGCCGCCCGCCCCCGCTTCCTGCCGCCGCGCTACCTGCGCCGCCGCCGCCCCCCCGCCGCGCTCATCGCATTCCCAGATTTCCTCCTTTCTTCCTTCCTCCGCGCTAAAAATAATAGCGGTTTTAAAAGCCCTCCCTTCCCTTCTCGGGGTGGCAGGCTCGTGGGACCACGCTGCTTCTTCCCCCTTCTCCTGGGCGCGGGGCAGTTGTGTGCAGTGGCTCCGTGCTCGTGGCCGGCAGGCTCTCCTCTCCTGAAAGGAGTTAAAAAATAAAACGAACAATGGAACTTATGCTGCTGTGCTGGGGAAACGGGGTCTGCTCGCAGCAGAGCCCCTGTCCTGTCCAGCGGTGTCCCGGGCTGGCCCAGCACGTGCTCTCCCTGTGTCCTCGCGTTTGATTTGGAGCTGCTGCTCAAAATTGTTCTCTAAAAACACACTCAAATAACGCGCTTCCTAAAGCTTGTGGCGAAAAGGACAGCTAGGCGAAACAGCTGCGTTAAAAGAAGCTCCTTGCTAACTATTTTGAGTGAAAAAACTTCCATGCGCTTCCGCACGGCTTCAGTAGTTGTGCGCTCCTTGTTCTTTGCCCCTCCCGCTGTAGGTAGTGAAAACAAAGCAGGCAACAATCCTGCAAAAATTTACCACGGGCTGAATTTTATTACCTTATTTCCACAGCCAAGGCTGCAGTTCCTGTTTGGTCCCAGTCAGTTTAGCTGATTTTTTGTTTTTTTTTTTTTGATGCCAGCACATGTTGAAATACTGCCTATAAACAATTAAACAATGCAGCTGAAGCTCTGCACGGGCTTCAAAAGTAATGCAATTTTTTTTTTTTTTCAGAATCAGTAACAATATTGGCTAGGAAAGTTGGGGGAGTGCACATTGGGGGGCACAGCTGGGGCACTCACGGAGCGCTGTGGGCTGGCTCGGGGCAGCCAGGGACAGGCCACCAGCGCCAACAGGGTGCCGCTTGCATGGGAGGGAAGCCCCGAAAGAGGAGGAATCCGGGATTCCCGGTCACTCGTGAGGCTCTGTGTCTGGTTTTTGGCGGGGGAGTGCTGACCTCTGGGAGAGCAAAGCACCATCTCTGTAGCTCTAGCCCGAGGGCTTAATAGCCCTAATTGGATATTCAATGTGGCTAAAACTCTCATGATTTTATCACATGTCTTTCATTAACTTCCTTTCTCCCTCTCTCTTGGATTGCTCGTGCAGGCTCTGCAGGAGCGGCTCCTGTTGTGCTGTTTCCTCACAGAGAGAGCAGAGCATCCGCTGCTGCTGCCACGTTCTGCCCCATGGCGCTGAGGGGCACAAGATGGTGCCTGGAGGGCCCGGGGCACAAGATGGCCCCCGGAGTGGTCCGCAGCTCTCAGCCAAGATGGCTGCTAGCACCGTGGCCCTGTGGAGCAAGGCATCAGGCCTGCAGAATGGGGGCGAAATAAAAGTTATTAGGGTGCTTGGGCACCTGGCAAGCGTCGTTCCCCATTTGGCTACCACAGTGACCTCTATGTACCGCCTGATCATCTGTGGGGGCTTGGGGATGACCTTCCTCTGTGTGAGGATCCACATGGGCTGGAGCTGGCAGCAGTCAGAGACGGGGGCTCATTTTGGGATGGTTGTGGCTGTTTTGGCTGGGTTGAGTCCAATGCAACGGAAGAGGGCAGGAATATCTCCATGAGGGGTATTCCTGGGAGCCGTGGCGAGGCATTGGTCGGATTTTGCAACATATGGATTTCATGAAAGTCTGCGTGTGTGCGTGTGTGTGTGTGTGTTCAGGGAAGTGGTAGATCAAATAGCACTGTGGTACTTCTTGCTGGATTTGCTAGAAAACATTTAAGGTTTGATGGGGAGGTTCTGGTCGGGATTTGTGAATGGGGTAAATGGAAGAACAATGGCGTGTTTGGAAGCCAAGTGTTTCCAGTGACATTCCCGTGCCCTCTGCTTGATCATTGAAGCATGCTAAGTATTGTGGTTTCTGTCAAAAGAGCTCCATGCTGAAAAGCCAGATGAGACTTGTATGGAAAGGAGTTTCTTGGCAGCCTGGAGCTCAGGGGATGATGCGAGTTGGTTGTCTCTGCCCAGTACAGTGGAGCTGTGGGGATTTCCCGGAATTGGATCAAGGGCTTCCAGCCGTGTAGCCCAATTGAACTCGGCCTCCCTGGGGATAAGGAGCTGGTTTGAACTGTGTCCTGCCATGGGAAGGGGGAAAAGGCAGCTGAGCAAGGAATCCAGCCTGCTGCTTCTGCAGCCACGAGAGGAAAGGGGGGAACAGGGATGGCGACTGTTGCTTTTGGGCAGCCGCCACCATTCTTCAGTGCCTTCTGCAGCAGAAGTCGCCATCCCTCTTGCCCTAATGTATGTGGGTATCAGGCAGTAGCAGAAGCTGTCTGCCTGGATTTTCAGGTGTCGGAGCTGCCCACAGAAGGATTATAACCACTGTTCCCATGTGTTGTCTCCTTGCATTTGCCCACCAGCAGCGGTGGAGCCTGCAGAGCAGATGACTGCCTGCTCTGCCAAGTCTGGCGCTGTCTGTGCTCAGGTGTTTATTAACGGAGTGTGACCAGGTAGGGCTGGGTTTGAAGCTAGCTGTGTGTATTCTGAGGGCTTAACCAGCGCCGAGGGGGACCCATGGAGTCATGCAGGACACATTCTCATGGAAGACCACAGTGACTTGATCTGTACACAAGCTTGCCTGAGGATATTGTAGCCTGAAACCTTGGGATGAGGGAGGTGCGTATACTCCCTAATACACTGGGAGAAATTAAGAGTATACACAAAAACTGACATAACCTCAGACATACACGCTGTTTGCTGTCAGCCTCTTGGGCTAGTAGAGTTGTCAGACAGCTCACCGCTAATGGGTGCCATCTCTGGTTGCCTTGAGGTAATTCACTTCCCTGCTGCTGATCTGCTTGTTTCTTAATTGCAGCTTTTATGCCAGAGAGACCCCCGGCCTCCCTTTTATTTTTTTATTTTATATTTTATTTTATTTTCCCTATTCAGTAGCTCAGTTACCTGAACTGGGACATATGGATGGGAAACCCACAGCTCCTGGTGTGTTACACTTCTCTCAGCTACAAGGTGTAGCTGAAGCTTTTAGCACAAGTCTTGGGCGTGCTGAACTGAACAGAGAGATGAGAGGGTCTGAGAAGATTACCAGAAAGTAAGAGTTAAAAGGAACAATACTTCAGAGAGGAACCTGTTCCAGAAACTGGTTGGAGTGAGGTGGGAGAGGCATCCAAGGGAAGCGGTGGTGTGTTGGGGAGATAGGGCTTGAAGGAGTGTCATGGACTCGGTATCCCCCTGCAGTATCTTTTTTTTTTTTTTTTCCCCATGGACGTTGTCTCAGAATGTTGAGCTGACAACAAGTGGCCTCTGATCTCTCTGATTGGTGGCCTAAAACCTAGGGATGGAATATGAAAGGTTAGTTGTTCAGGCTGGGAAACGGTGAGGACAAGGTTGCTGTCTGTTTAGAGATTGAAGAGACTGAGAGGGTTTGCAAAGCTCTATTCCCTGCTAGCTAGGAATTCCTCTCCTTCTTCCCCTTTAAGTCCTTTTAGCTAGTGCTCCCATTACCCATGGCTCAAACCACATCCTTCTCTGTCAAATTCCATGTAACAACAAAAGAGCAGTCCATCCATTCCTTAATGCCAAGTGTAAGAACAAGTCTGCAAAGGAAGCAGCCTGACACTTCGACCTAGCGTTACTAAACGTTTGCCACTGTGCGATATTTGGCATCTAGTCATCCTGCTGGCTCATCTTCCAGGAGCCCAGGCACCGTGGTCCCCAGTTGCCAAGACTGTTGCTTTTTGTTTAGGGTGGTGGTATGGAATACATGTAGCTCTTTTTCGCTGTCCTCTGATGCCTCAGGTAAGCCTTGTGCAGTTTGTTTTAGATTTCCTTTGCACTGATGTGGAAATAACTGGGTTTGACCATTTCAAACGCGAGGTGTGATTTATAGCAGGATCACCTGAACCCACTCACTCTGCTTTCACAGTGATATCTGATTTTGCCTGTTCTGCCCAGCCTTTTTTTGCAGTGAGTCAGGTATCTCTGAGCAATCTCACCTGCATCCTGGCTTTCACTCCCAGGAAGTGAGAGACCAACAGAGGCTGCTCCTCAGCTCGCCCCAGGGCTTTGAGTGTGAACATAGCCTAAGGGGATGTCTGTTCTGTGCTGCTTTCTTGTCCCCCATGCAGTACACTGAAAGAAGGAATGACCTTGCTTATTTGCTTATTTGGGTACAAAAAAGCCTTATAGCAAAAAAAAAAAAAAAAAAAAAAAGTTAGTTTTCTTCAGCCTAAACAATGCAATGTTCAATGGCCCTTGAATGTTCCAAGTGTCAGCTCAGCTGCAGTGCCAGCATTACAGTTATGACTGAATCGAGTCAGCTACCTCTCCAAGGATTTGGTGACTTCTTTCTTTTCTTCTCTCCCATTCTCACTTCCTGAGTCCCATGAATGAGAAATTCTGGGTGGACACTGAAAACTATATATAAATGTGTCTGTGCCACTAACCAAATATTTCTCAGTCTAATTTAGTAGAGCTTCCCTTGGCAAAAGCTCCCATGGCACTTGCATGCGTCTTTTGTGGTGGCTCTCATAAACAGCTGTGATGAAAACAGCTGCATTTCTTTGATGCTGCATGTAGGAATCTTGTAGGATCCTGCACGCTCATTACAAAGAGACCAAGAACTGGAGCATAAAGGTCTGTGCAGGGGGTTCCCATTAGCCTGTGCAGGATTTGGCTGAAGTTAGACAGATGTTGCCCACAAGAAAAGACTGACTGTCCCTCTCTTAATGAGGCCGTTTGCTGTGTTACTGACCGGTGCTTTCACTATTCAGCTATTCTGGGCCGCCAGTCTCAGGGCTTGGGGGCTAGGCAGGTATTTCTCAAGCATTAACTTACGCTTTTTTTCTTCCTTGCCAAGGGAGTCTCTTCAGTCTCATCTGCATTTCTGGATTCACTTGCCTGTGTGGTTAACTCAGGACAACTGACTAGCAGTGACTAACACTGTTTTGCAGAGCGAGATCCCTAAACCTTTGTGACCCTAAGTCACTTGAGCGCAGAATGAGGTTTGCCCTAGCATGAAAATAAGCCTAGAGAGAAGGGTACCAGAGGAGACACAGAGCAGAGGCTGCTGCTGCTGGGAGCTTCAGAGAAGGGCAAGAGGGACAGGGACATTAGATGGGCGCAGGGATGTTAGAAGTGCACTGTTTCTGTGCCACCCGCTGCCCAGGTTAAGCAGTATTGACTGACCTTCTATCTAGCTGCCAGCCTGGTTCTTCCACGTGGCTATTTCTGCTGATCCTGTGGCCTGCAAGAGGCAGAGGGGTTTTTTTCTGCATTGCTGCAGGGGGAGTGATGAGACTAAGACGCCCAGGTTGGGTTCCTGAGATGCAGTACCTCTGGCTGTGCATGAGAACCTGATGCCTCATAGTTGCCTGCTGCCCTATAAAATAGGGACTGTGATTTTCAGTGCCTTTTTAGTGCCCTGATGACTGTGTTAGAAAATGAATATATATACATCTGGTTTGTGCAGTGCTACCGAGATGCATTATTTGCCCAGGAGAGGTGAGGGCTTCAGGCCAAATTCTCATTTGCTCATTTGCTCATACGGCCCAGGTTTGTGACAGGGGCTCTTGGATACTGGAATAACTTGCATAAAGCTTCTAGTAATGTTCTTCCTTTGAGATGCACTGCCTCTCTCTCTCTTTCTCTGGTTGTACCAAATATACAAAATACTGTGCAAGTTATCTACTGGGATTTGTATAAATCTGCGGGTTAAAGAGTTGCAAACGAAGGAGAATGTTCAAGACCTTTAACCAAAATATTGAAGCCCTCAGCTCACAGTCTCAGAATTGTGGTGGCTGTGTGCTTTCATACTGTTGCTTTTACACAAATGACTTGGGCTGGGTGTCTCTCCTGCACGAGGAATTTGAGTATGCACGTATAGTTACAGGAATTCTGCCAAAGCAGGTTTAATACTCCTACGTATGCAAAAACGCTGTGGTCTTGGAAGAAGCAGATGCTAGAGCAGAGCGGTTATGAGGGCAAGGTTAAGTTGCATCAGAAGTTTTATTTCAGCAACTAGAACAGACAGAATATTTGTATTGTTATTGAAAATACTGTTAGTTTTAGCTTTTTTTCTTTTTTTTCCCCCAGCGATTTGATGTGACCTGGACACTGGACTCACTGCTGGTCTCTGAGGAATGTTGCTCTTGGTCTAGCTTAATATTTTATAATTTGCTCCCACCACTTATCACAACTATCCCAGGAGTTCACTATGACATAATATACAGGCTTTCTTCTTGATTAACCCAAAGGATGCATCTTGCTGCAATTATCCTACCTCATTTAGCATTTAGAGGCCACTTACGCAGGTATTGGCTGTCTCAGCTCCGCGTTCAGTCACTCCCCCCAGGCAGAGTGACTGTGTCCCAGCCTTGGCCGTCATGGACTTGATTCATCCATTGATTCCCCACCCATCCTGGCTCTTCCTTCGCCCTGGACCTTCTCACGCATTCCTTAGGAGAATGCCTTTGCCTGGATCCTGCCATGATCCCACTCCCCTCCCGCAGGGCCAGCGGGCGGGATCACAGCTCCGTGTCAGGGGGTGTTCGTGGCACCGCCAGGGAGCGAGAGCCTCTCCAGGGAAGGGCCGCAGCCAGGAGGTGACCCGGCTGCCGCTCTCCTTGACTCATCCCCCCTCCATGGGAACGGCAGCCCTGGTGGCCACAGCGTGCAGGGCAAGAGCTGGGAAAGGGAATACCAGCAGGAATGAGGAGCCAGGAGAAGGGAGGCGGCTGGGGCTGCAGCGCCGGCCAGGCTGTGGGGCAGGTTTATGCGGTGCTGGTCTGGCTGAGGTGGGTCCAGCCTAGGGCCCAGGGCAGGCGTGCGTGCACGCTGCCCGGTGTGGTGTACGTGAGGTAGCACCACCTCCGCCAGGGCAAACAGGGAGCTTCATCACTTCATTTTGTTCTCCTTTATTGTTTGAAGTTTGATTTCTTTTTACATGATTCTGGGGATAGCTGTATTCTGCAGGGAGGCCTAGTACGAAGGCTGAGTTTTTGAGTTTTGCAGGGGAAATGTGTGTGTTTTGCTTTTCCATCTCTTATCCCTTGCTATTCTGTAATACCAAGTTGTTTTCGCTCCCATCCCCAATAAACCCTGCCAGCCTATTGCTACTTTTTGCTTTCCTTCTCCCCATTTCACCACTGATTTGTACAAAGCTGCTTAGTGGTTTCTGGTGCTTTCTAGGGGAAGAGGCCCGCTGCCTACACAGAGGTATCTAGTGCCATCATGGATGTCCTTGTGGAGCAGAAGCTGGCAGCGAGGCAGAAGCGAGATGGGGTGGGAGGTCCTGTCTGCCCTGTTGGGTGTCTCAGGTGCACCAACGTGTCTCACATGGCACCAGCCACCTGCACAGGCAGCGGGACCTTCCCTGGCACACATGTCCGAATAGAAGTGTCCGTACCTGATGGAGTCTCCCCTGCAGCCTTACAAAGGGGGAATAGCCCTCGTGGGAGTACTCTCAGGGTTGTATCCGTTCTTCAAGAGCGCAGAGGGAGCTGTGTGCCACATCACGTAAGAGCGCTGTGAGTGACCTTTAGTGCCCTTGTCACATTTCTGGGGCTTCTGGTTCCCCACGTGTCCAAGCAAGTTCCTGCGGCTCCCAAACTGGGTCAGCTCATCAAACCCTGTGTTCTCATGAGGCGCCTGACATTTCAAGGAAATAGAGACATCATGTGAATTTTGGAATTTTCAAACAAAAAGGCTTTTAAAGAGTCAAATGTCCCAACTGAACGGGGTCATTAGCCTGGAGCTCTGTCAAGCTCTGCTCCATTCATGCCACCCCTCCATGCACAGGGTTGATTCTGTGGCTTGCATCGAGTTTGTCCATCCTCAGCTCTTCAGGCAAGCTTCAGCTCTCCGTGGCCCTTGTTTCTGTGTGTTTGCTCTGATTGCCATATTGATTTCTGGAAGCTAGTTTATATATAAGGCCGAGGAGCAGGAAGCAGCCCAGGAAAACCCATCAGAGGTAAGCACAACAGAGAGGAATTTGGGCTATATCTACAAGAAGACCGTTTTTGGACTAGAGAAGAGGACTGTATTTGGAGAAGACTATATTTGGACTATCTACGAGATGATGGTCTCCCAGAGCATCCTGTGTGCAGGAGCAGTGAGTATACTTCCTGGTGATACATTTTGGCTCTCACGGAGTACAAAGACAGGGTAAGGGTTATACAGAGGAGGAAAGAAATGTGTTCATTCCTGACAGGAGAACCTCTAACTTCTGCTTCTCCTGAGGTAGGACCGGGCATAGGGTCCTTATACTTGGCACTCAAGGAAGAAGAGAATATTGCTGTGAATGTATTTTTTGTCATAATTGCCCTTGCTGCAGCCTCTCTGGTCTGGTCTCTTTCTACGTGCCACTTCCCTATGTGTTGCCCTTGCCATAGCACTCCCTGCAACAGCCATTTTCACTCAGGAAGCAGTTTCATTTCTTTGAGGACCTTCTTGAAGTGACATCTGAAACGGCTGTTTCTCTGATACTGCGGACAGCACCTCAGTGGGAGCAGACTGTATGTGAAGCCTTGGGAGCGGATGACACATCCAGCCTGGGAAGGGAAGGAGCTCAGCGGCTCGGCCCGCTCCTCGCTGGCCGCCGCGGTGACGTTCCTCCGCGGCGCTGTGGCAGCCGAGGCGCTGTGGCTACCACGGCCAGCAGATGTTTGTGCAGCCATCGTGTTTCTCCCCATCGTGTGGTCCAGCCTGCCAGCTGTGTCTCCCACAGTATGACCCTGAATCTTCTTTGGATATCAAGATACTTTAGGGTTGGGTAAGTAGTGTTCATGTACGAGGAGGGTTCACATACTCTGGCATGCAGAGTACTCATACTAGTGACGAGGTGGTGTTTTATTTATGTTTTCTTAGTAATGAAATGGGAGAAGGTCCTTAGGAATAGATCTGTCTCCTGTTTTTCTGTTGCCCTATAAAAATCCTCACATAGTCTCCCCAATTTAATGATGGAGATGCCCTGCTCTCCAGATCCATTTTACTTATAATAAGTCTCGGGAAAGGCGCTGGGAGACGCTCTGAGGAGCAGAACCTACCCACCTGCACGCTGTCAGAGTCATGCTCCATCTTGCGCGAGGAATGATGCCAGCTGTGCTAAAAGCCCAGGCCAGATTCAGCAGAAAAGGAACCCACCCAGCTCCTTGTGGTTAGGATGTGGTCTTACAAAGCGACGTGGTTTGAAGGGAAGCAAATCCAGGCATCTCATTTGCCAGACAAGCGCCCTGCGCCCAAGGCAGGCACGGAACGGAGGGGCTCGGTCTGAAGGGGCTGGTGGAAGGACTCCTGCATCCTCCTGCTGAGCAATACATGCAGTTTGGATAAACCTGTGTGGTGGATGTGCCCTGCTGGATGTTCCTGCTCGTGACGCAGGGCACAGTGAACTGCAGTATCGCCGCAGCACGTGCTCTGCGTCGCCGGGGAGGCTGGGAATCGCCCCGGCACCGCCGCGAGGCTGCCCAGGAGATGGAAGTTTGTGTCAACAAACCGGCAAAAGTCCCTACCCTGCTGTAGGCTGGGACCAGCACAGGGAGACCACTGCAAGGTACAGCAAGCGTAGATGAAGAATATTTTCAGTGCTGGTAAATTTGGTATTTTCTTTCTTTCCTCAAGTAGCGTCTTCAAGAGTTGCAAATCTACTGAGCAGAGCTACAAAGCACTATCCGCTGCTCTCGGGTTGCATGGTGAACACCCTGCTTTGAAAAGGTAAATAGGGGGCTTTAAACCAGCTGCCATGTCTCAGCAGCAAATTACCTTCCTATGGAGGACTGAGTTTTCTGCCCAGCTGCATGACTTAAATGTGATCTCCAATTTTAATGTTATCACATCCTAAAATGCTTTTGCAAAACTTCCTCTCATATTTATTTCTGTCACCCATTTCCCTAATTAACAGTGTGTTGAATATCAGCTGTCTTATTAGAACAAAACCAATAGTCAGCTCACTTACCAGGTTACTTCCTATACACCACATCATCAGCAGCAGCTCTCCAAAACGTGTTTCCTAGAGCAGAGGGCAAGGGAAAGAATGACTAGCCTCAATCTTAGCACTGTAAAATATCTCATTTCTGCCACCAAGAACTTCTATTTTCCCTTGTCTGATGAAAAGGGGATCGGTGAATCTAGCAGGCAGCAGCAGAAGTATTGACACTGCTGCTGTTCCATCCATTAGCAGCCAGTTGGGGTGGTTAAGCACTGGAAGCCAACCCTCCCTGTGCTGTTGGAAATCACTTCTCCCCGCACCTTAAAGCTGGAAATGGACCTTTCAAAAATCCTGGTCAGTAGCAGAAAACCCGGTGGATGCAGCGCTGGCAGGGGCAGCTAACAGTGCAGGTACTCTCAGACTCCCTATGGTCCCAGCCCCATACAAGAGACGATGATGAAGATAAAGCTTTCACCACCATCACCTTGCAGACACATTTGTAGCAGGGTGAATATGAAGGTTTTGCTGCTCAGGAATGGCCTCAAAAGCTGAAGTGACCTAATCCAGGGCTCCTAACTAAACATCTGCCCCTCACCTGAACAGCGAAGCAGAAACCAGGGTCTTTCAAAGCTGAGCTCCCCAAGATAGCAAAAATGCCATGAGACCTAACTGAGAATATAAGGAATGGTTTCCTACAGGAAAAAACACAAGACCAGATACATTTCACACAGTGTTATTCACACATTTTCTTTTTTTTTTTTTTCTTTCTTTTACAGTATATACATGTGAACATTACATTAGTCAGTATTAGTCACTTGGAGTCAAACCTAATCAAACTGGTCCATAAACAATCTATATCAAAAAGCGATACTTGAGCAAAAAGTCTAGTGGTTCTACCCAAACCCTAAAATAGTTGGAAGGAAAAAAACAGTGATTTTATGTTCCTGTACATCATTTGTGCAGAATGATTGTAGAAAAGTGAGTGGACGATTATGTTCAAAGTACTGAGAGCACAAAGGATGTTAAGTTATAGGACTGTTTAATTCAACCATGGCATGTGTATTACCGGGACAAAGTATTGGGACATTACCACTTTCTTGGACATCTAAGAGTCCAATTTAATATATTACACATTGAAAATAATGCCAGCTTTGTGGATTAATAACATACAGCACTTGTACACAGGATAAAAATATTGAGAAGAATTAACATTGCCAAGAAAGTGCCTCAAAAGTCATCTTATGTGTGGGAAAATACGGGAAATCTCTTGTTCCAATCACAGGGCTCGTACCTCTATGCAGAGGAATTTTGTGAACTGCCATGCAAATAACATTTGGCATTTAGAATTGTGCTTATTGAAAATAATCAGGCCTACTACCTCACTGTGCAGCTAGTAAAGGACAGATCCAGCAACTAAGGTAGGCCAGCAAAAAACCTGCCCATTTGCCTCTCTGTTAATGAGTTAACGCTACCATAAAAGAGAGAGTAGCATTTAAGATGTATGCTTTAAAAAGACTTAATGCAAATCTGATATAAACAGTAACATGACAGAATCCCTTACACAAGTTTATACTGCTATGAGTTCTCCTTGTCCTCAGAGCCCTATCAGAACAGCCTTTTATTTGATCAATGCTCAAGACATTGTATCCAACGTATCTTGTTGATCAAAACCTTAGGTTTATGCCATCAAAATGAATGTTCTACACAAAATACTTACTTCAACAACATACAAAGCACTTCCTTTATCTTTCAGAAACTGAATATACAAAGTAAGCTTTTTCCAAAATATTTCCATAGGCAAAGAATTAAAAAGGATTTTAATTATACACATATGGTCACAATTCTGCCTTAAAAAGATCATTGGGAAATGTACATAAGGCCGCTTGTAAATGTACATCATCTTTATGTTACTGTTACAATGTCATATGTGCAGAGAAAAAAATTGACAGTATCATACATATTTGCTTTACGTTGGGAGTAGGCTATTCAAAAATACAGTACTCTTCTGTACAAAAAAATCATGCCACATTTATTAAGATGGAAGAAGCATTGGTTTTTGTGATAACCAAATATTTCAGTCCGTTTCTTTCTCACTCTGCTTGCTATCCCGACTTAAAATTTGAACAGATTCATTTCCCAAAGTGTCCATATTAACAGAATCAACAGCTATGTTATAAACAAAACATAATGTTTCTCACAATAGATAAAAAGAAAGCCGGTTCATATTTTTGAAACCATATAAAGATAGAATTTAAAAAAATCACTCTTGATTTGCTGAAATAAATTTACATTATACAACACTATATGCCAGGGGGAGAAAAGGGAATGGGGATATGAATATACACTAAAATGCAAATTTTTGTCCCAAAAAGGGGTAAAACAAATTACATTTACAGCATGAAGGTTTACAAATGTACATCTGTACAACCAAGGTAAGCATCACTACTAAATTAGCAAGGCTTGTAATAAACATCGAAACAAGAGATCCGTTTTCAAACTGTAAACTTACACCTATTAACTACACGTATACAATGCATATATTTATAGGAAGCAAAAAAGCTATCTGAATATTTAATCAATCATGCTTAAATGTTGAGCTATCAAGTTTACTTTTCAGTGGCCCCTTTTCTCTTCATCAATACCTATTTTTCGCATCTACAGTGAGAAAGCAAAATAAATGCTCAACACTTTCAAATCCTTACAATTCTATATGCAAAATAAAAAAATACAAATCTCTACTCTTCCTGCATTGTAAAACTGACTGTAAAGTTAATACAGGGTTCACTTCTTTTCCAACAGTGTACTTTACTGAGTGGAAGTACCACCATGATTTTATTCCTCTACCTTGTACAACAATTAAATATATAAGTATATACAGCACTTTTATTTTTAATACATTGCTAGAGAAAAAACTTAAAAAAAATGTGTCCACAGCAAGTGATGAAAGCTTGTCTTTTAAAGTTTCTGTTGTTTTGTTATTCCCTATTTTAATTTGCTGTGCCCTGTTTATTATTTGGGTAGTATGTTGTGAACCACCAAAACACAACTTAACTTTTCGACATCTTAAATAATGCGTATGCAGCTGATCAATTTTAATCTGGTATAAAAGACTTCACAGAAAGGGGAAAAAGTAAGGATTGATTCTATATACAACTCTATAAACCTGTTGTGCTATGATGTTGGATAGACCTACCAGATTGCAAGCCAGTGTATTAAAAGAATACTGTACTTTTTCCCTTTAAAAACTATTTCAGTGACTTTACAAGGTAAAAATTTACAAAATATGTGACAGCTATTTTGATACAATTACATCATATACAGGCATTCTGTGCTTTGCCAGCCATCCAATCTGATAGGTCTCCGGATCAGGGCTGGAGATATTTTTATAATTCACTCCCCAAAAATATACACAAGAATAAAAATTTTACAAATGGATGAACAAAGTCAATAAATAGATTTAAAAAAATCAGAACATTTATAGTTAAGTTGTATGTTTTGATCATTCACAATATTTTTTCTCTTCCATTCCTCTTTCTGCTCATCTTCTACAGCATCCCGTTTGGTGGTCCACCGATTGGCCCCAGGTCAGCACTGTTCTTCAGGTAGTACTTTTCCAGCTTAGCCAGAATGTGTTTGCCATAGGTGTACTTACGCAGAGTTGTGATGTGGGGTCGAATCTGCAAAGAAGAAACCCAAAAACTGTAAGTTCACTCCTGCAAATAATTGTATCAAAAAGTGATGAAAGTCTATATTTCAAAATCTTGGAAGTTTCCAGAAAGATTTAAAATACAATTTTGAAATCCCAGATGACCAATATACTTTTTAAAATCTTTTCTCTGAGAACTGCAAAAGGGATTTATACCAGCAGCTAGTAAGTAAAAGTGTGTTTTTGTCATTTTAATGAAGATCACAAACTATTTATATTAGAAGCATTTTCACAGCAAAGCTGGAACAAAGAATACAACACTTTTCTGCACATTTGCATTTTTAGTTTACAAGGCAATGCCCAGAGACCCGAATATACTCTGCTTGATAAAGTCCCACTGAAATCAAAGAACGTGCTTATACATCAATTCGGTTTTACAGAACTAGTAAGCTTTAAGTTTAAAGGAAAAGGGATTCCAACAGATTAATTAAAATAGAGGAAAAAAAGACAGATTTCTCTGAGCCACAGAATTATACATGAACGTACCTTGTGCATTATTATCTTGCGCTGAGCGGGTTCGGCCATATCAATCATCTTCTGAACAACATAGTTGGCATACTGGTCCTTCATCATGGTGTATAAGGCACTGTGAGGACCATCATTCTGGCAACAGACCTCATCGATAAGCAAAGCTCTTTCAGCACGAGATGCATGAGTTACACATTTTTCTACCACGTTGCTGAAAAAGAAGGCAAATGCATTGTGACTTAAGGTGCCACATTCTTCTAAAGTAGTAATTTTTAATTCATCTGAACAGTGCAAGTGTGCCGTATTTAGGTGCCATGTTAGTACAGGCAATGCATGAGGTTCTGACTTCCAAACCTTTTGTCTGTAATGGCTGAGACACGAGAACGTTCAAAGGTTTATACCCCACTACTCATGTTTAAGAACCATCTGGATAAAAACTGGCTGATGTTGATCTTACAGGAGAGATTCTCCACTGGATGTATAGCAGATATGCTGGACCTTGGTTTACATATATATATTTTAGCACATCTGTTTTAGACGGCAAGTTGCAATCAAACAAAACTGGGAGAAAGCCAGACATGAGGCTTCCTGTTTTGGATAAAGGCCCTTCCCTAGAGCAGAAAAAACTGCCACACGTTTCTTTTTGTAGACGAAGTCTCTGACCTTCCAGACTATAATCGGAAAGGCCAATTATTATAACCCAGCCACAAAGTGATTCTGGCCCTTAATTTCCTTTGGAAGTTAAGCAAGTTCCAAGTAGAGGAACATGAACCATTTTATATAGGCATGGAAATACAAAAAACAGATAAACTTAGTTCCCCTATATTTTTATTTTTTAAAAAAGCTATCCCCTAGTGTCACACAGCTTTTCTACATAATGTTGATGACAAGGCTGGTCCAAGGTATCCAGAATCAATCCTGAAGTTTATTTTCATTAGAAACAAAGTTGCATTATCTACATTTCAGCAAGCATTTGGAGGCCGAGTTGCAGCTCCTAACCTTAAGATAACTACGGATTTCTACAACAGCCCTTCAGCATCTTCAATAAAATCTTAGCCAGGCTGAAGCCCCACTTTAAGCTAGTCTCTCTGATGATGAATTGCTTGATTCAGCTGATAGGAAGCTGCAGGTCCCAGCTCACCAGCAGCAGAAAAGTGAGTAACTCTAGCAGAGCTTTTCAGCTGGCTCTGGGCATCCCTCCCGTGCCCCTCCTGGGCAGCCTGCAGCCAGCTCCCTGCCGGCACGGCCTGCGCTTGCACACAGTGAACAAAACACCACCCCAGAAGCCAACAGCAAACACTTGTTTCACTACAGAACAACATTTCCCCTTTCCCCTCCTCAGAGCCAGTATTTTACAAATGATAAAAATATCACCACTGTTCATTTTTATAAAAACAGGAAATTTCAGAAAGGTTATACAAAGGAAGAGACTACCATATCCTTTCTGCAGCACAATAAACAAATTAATACTGCAACTTTGAAAGTTTAGTGATCCTTTAACATACGAAGGCTGTGCAATACCTGGCAAATTTGTGCTGACTCAGAGCTAGAACTTTTCCTCTTATTTCTGAAACTATTTTACTCTTGTCTTCAGGACGACCATGCTCCAGTACGTGTTGAATAACGTAATTTCCGTATTGATCCTGAAAATACCAAGTAATCCAAGTTCAAACCAAGTAATGCAGCGTCTGTGTATTTGTATAAACTTTCAAAGTACTACTTGGATAGACGTAAGGAAAATACATTAATGTCAACATTACAGAAACAATGTGTCTCAAACAATAATGCTCAACCATTACGTAATGTAAATGTGAAAAAAGTCTAAAAATGTAAAAAAGAAAAAATCCATAAACCAGCATTTTTCTGAAGTATTCATGTATTCAAAAAAAAAAAATCCTCAAAATTAAACCCATCATTCTCTAAGAGCTGTCAGATCTTCCTGAACTTTGGTTCCCTAAGCCAGATACTGTTGGCTAGACTTATATATACAATAAGCTACACAGAAATAAGTTAGACCTTTAAGTTAAGGCACAGTATAAATTCTTGCCTTTTTATGTGTGGGAATTCCTACTGAACATTAAGAACCCCTTTCTGTACTTTAACTTGATTTAATTTCAAAGGCAGTTCTCTGCAGCATTCATTTTGCTCACTCCAGACCAAAACATAAAATCATGTTACATAAGGTCTTAGGCCTTCATTTTGAAAAGATGATTTTTCTTCTGTGAGAAAATGCAACATATTTTGGACAAAGTATTTGTGTTTTGACATTGTTAGAAGTTATTTGAGGAGAACAGAGTGAATCAAGATCAGCTACAAAAAGGCAGTCTTTACAATAAAGAGCATATTAATTCTGTGAGTATTACATGTATTCAAAGCCACAGCCAAAAGCATAAAAAAAGGCTTTCTGTTTCTTCTTGAACTCCCAGCTTCCACATTCATTTTAATTAACATTACTGGGGGGAGGGAGGGAAGAGTAGACAAATGCATAAAAATTGTGTTACAAATTAAGAAATAAGAGGAATAAAAGCATGAAACCAAAGTTCTACAAGGCATGTGAATGCACACACTAACCTGCACGAGCTGCTCCGTGTGCTGATGCAGTTCCTCCAGGATGGGCAGGGTCTGCTCAGCAGTGCAGTGTTCCAGAATGCGCTGGATTACTCTGCAGCCATACGGGTGTGTCGAAAGTACAAATACCTTAAAATAGGATTGCAAACCAAAGTTAAACCAACTGAAATTTACAGGTGTACTAGTAAATGCCACATTCAAAATAGAAGTCAATGTGCTATCTAAATTTATTAAAAAATAAAATTGTTTTTCAAGTTCAAACTCCCTTAAAACTCAAGAAAAGATTACAACAGTAATTTTTTTGCTCAAGTAAACACACAACTATCTAAAAGTCCAGGTTCTTTCCTTTATTCCTAGCCTACCTCGCTGAGACTAAGAGGGGAGAGAAAAAAAAAAAAAAAAGCCTCAAACTTGGAAGTTTGATCAACTGTGACAGCAGCCACACATGGCCTGAAAACACAGACCAGGGTGGGTTGCTTGGTTAAGTGCTGTTCATGTTTCAATCTTTCCTCTAGATTTTTTTAGTTCATTTAAAAAATAAGTTTTAACTCTAGATTGACTTTTATAAAAAGGAGTTCAGTTATGCAATAATTTTCACTAATTCCACATTCCAACGTATTGCAAACCTATTTCAGAGATAAAGCTTGTAAATAAGTACTCAAAACACACAGTCGAGGTGCTATTCCTCTTGCTTTCTTCCATAGAAGCCAGGTTCTGTGTTTCAGGGTTTAATTTAAAAGATTCAAGCCTCAGTGCAAGTCAGGACTGAGAACAAAGACTCTTGGCTGATTAGATGTGCTGTCTTTATCTGCCCGCATCATTTGGATCTTACATTTTTACACTACAAGTCATGGATAGATGTCCAGTTAATAAACAGTCATATTCAGTCTGGGGGCTCCATCTATATGCCTTTAAAACAGTTGCCCCTTACACATCGTGCAGGGTGAAAAGGAGACCTGATCCTAGCTAGACATCTTGGTATATACCATTTCTGCTGTGCAGAACAATAACTCTACTATTGCTATTGTGTAAAACATGAGACAATCATATTGTATATTTTGTTAAGAAACATGTGGCTAGCCATTAGAGTAGAATTTAGTATCACAGACAAGTTGGTAACATTTTTACAATTCTTCTTGTGTATAAAGCACATTTGCCAGAGCACTGAAACCTTATTTAACTGCAGTATGCTCCCTGGACTACAGCACACTAATAACCTTATAATACATGTGTGGGGGAGGAGTAAACCTTAAATAAGCAATAAACCACATATGCACTTAACACTGGCACAGAGGTGGAGAACAGATGAATATGCTTCTTCTAAGTATTTCATTAATAATAGAAAATAATTGAGGACACTAAAAGACAGACTTGGAAAACAGCAATGAAAGAAAAAACAGCTTAAGAAAAAAAAATACACGTCAAGAATCTTACACAACCTAACGTATCAAAAATAGTAATGGCAAAGCTGTAAAGAAAATCTCAAACGGCACATCAGAGCTCAAACTGAAAGCCTGGCTTAAGCCAGCTACTGCTGTTATGGATATTCACAGCACATCCAGCCAGGTTTTCCAGAGCCTCAGCTTCAGCACACTCATCTTTGCACAGTATGTAAACTGTCCATTAAGCAGTTTTACTACTCTTCCTGTTTTTAATCCTCCTTAATATGAAGTGACAGCAAAGTGCTAAATGTGACCTTGTTCATATAAATGATAGAAAAAGGGCCTGCAAGTCAAAGTGACTCCACAGAAATGGAACAAACTGTTAACATTACCTGTCCTTTGAATGCATCGATGATGAACTGAAGTGACTGTGGCTGAACACACTCGATGCATTTCTGTACAACATGGTTTCCATTTTGATCTTTCACACATTTCAGGACATGACCATCCAACTCTTTCACCATTTCATTCTGGAAAAGAAATAAAAAGACGACCATCCTTGTCTTTATAGTGATACTGTCGCAACAAAAAATATCCATTTTTAGCAAAACTGTCCAATCACAGCATTCATTGGTGGTCTACTTCTGTGCCTTACATATGTTTAAATTTAAAGATCTATTTTGCCCCCCAGAGTTTATTGGGATGAAGGGAAAGATCAATAATTTAAGCAAGTAAAAAGGTGGATGTAATGAAAAAAAATAAAATAAATTGTTCTAACTTACAATTACCTGCTGGTCAGGCGAGATAGACTCAAGTGCTTTCTGAATAACACGACAGCCATACATTTGTAGGGCTAATGGCAGAACATGACCACGGATGCGTGTTGCTAGGGCTAACTTTTGATCCAGGCTTCCGAACTAAAAAAAATAAATACACTGTTAGCAATGAAGACACTGCAAAATGTGGGAATTTATACTACTAAGAACTTTCATAATATATTACAAATTTACTGGGCCTTGTACATTATTTAATTTTGATGAGGGAAGGTTTACCAGAAACATTCATTCTCTAAAATAGAGTATTTTATAATGCATACACACTCCAGTTTGCAGTAAAATACCTGCTACCAAATGCATCACCCTTACAGGACAGCAGAAAAAAAAAGAAATCAAGCACTTTATATTCAACTGGAAGAATATTCCCCAAGAACACAAGACAGGACAGAAAAGCATGTAACACAATGCCTCCATATTTGCTCGTTAAGAGCCATAACCCACTCATTTAGCAAATGATACTAGGCAAATTAATTACGTCACGTTACCTTAACATACTGATTCAGACTTGTATTCTGATACATCAGATTTGTATTATTTCTATACAGGTCATTGCCTCTCTAGAGGAAGTAAGTTGTAATGGGAAGAAAGCTTTCAGTCCCTAAAGCTGCTGCAGGGGAGCGGAAGGATCACTCCTCACCGTGAGCTCTGGGAGATCGGGAAACACTCCAACTCCACAGAGCAAAAGCAAAACGGTTTTGTGCACTGGCTGGATCATGGTACAGTTCAACTAATAATTGAAGATCAAGAACCTACATGCTGTAAATAAGCCACCCCTTTTTGAGCACACATTCTGGTTTTGTAAAAGAATGTCAAGGTGGGGGGCAAGGAAAGGCATAAAGCACATTGTTTAGTACACTGCTTGTTAGAAAGTCCACTTCTACTTAAAACAAGTGCTTATTTATTAATGGATGTTTTCCAGGTGCACCTCGTATCCTACTAGACATTAATTTATCTTTGATAAAAAGTATACTGTGCTTGGTACCTCCTTGAGGTATACATTTTTTATAACACATAGGTATTGCCTTATTATCAATATAGCAAGAACAACCTATGCTGTTCACCCAAGTATACATCATCAGTATAGAGATAAAACTATGGCCATTTTCTTCTGGCCTGTTTTGAGTAAAGCTGGGGACACAGAAGAGGAACGTGTGTGCAGTGTTCAACACTTGTGTTGTATGGTAAAAGCACAGGAGAATTTTGATATGATGTTAGGAAAATACTTTTAAATTAAATCAGATTCTAGAGCTTGTCATATGGATTTCTGTTCATGCACCTGAAGTGTTATGTTTACCTCAAAGAACTTCTGTATTACATAGTTTCCAAACACATCAGTCATCAACTGATAGGCTGCTTGCAGAATCTCATTAAATACCATCTGGCGCTCAGCTGGAGTAGCTCTCTCTAGCTTTTGCTGTATAAACCTAAGTGTAAGAGAGTCTACATTATACATCATATAAACAAAATCTCTCAAAAACAGCTTCAGTGACACACCTCAATATTTTAAAATCAATATTCAACATTTATAAAAACTCATTAAAAAGAAAGCAGTGAGTTTTACATATAAAAGGAAGCATTTTAGAAGATACCCACAACCTTTCATTTGAAAAGCACTAAAGATATAAAGAACACAATGAATTATAGCTGAAAAAGCAATTTTATATGCCAGATGCCAAATTCTAATTTGTTTTCTTAATCAATGCCTTTCTTAAATACTACAGTTTATAAGTTTAATTATGAGACTATTTCAATGCTAAAAACTTCTACTGGGAACTAACAGACATAGACTACTTTTATAACTGATTCTTTCACAAAAAGCAAAAGTATCAGTGTATGAACACCTGCCCAATTAACAGTATGTGTCATATTAAGATTGCAACCAACTCATTTTAGTGTTTTATGATAATACAACACTACACAAGCAGCAAAGCTAATCATTAACTTTACCATGACAATTACCTAGAACCATGCTGGTCTTGGGAAAATTCAACAATATGTCCAACAAGGTCTCTTAGCTGAAGGTTAGGGAAACGATTATTTCTGAAATCTTCGAGTAATCGGCTGCGTCCAGAGGGCATAATATCAGACCTACTGTAACGGAGACGTGAAGGAGGGAAGAGCTGACTGGTGGAGCTAAAGAGACTGGAGGTACTTGCTGCACTGCGATACTTTGCTTCTGCTCCAGGTGCTGCAGAAATATAGCGACCACTACCATTTGTCAGTCCTCCTACAAGGAAGCAGTTCTGTCAGTAAAAGCCACTGAGAAAATAAACAACAATAAAATAAAAGTGCGCTAGAATTATGGATACTCTGGAGGCAAGGAAAACAAAACAGTGTTGTCTTGTTATCTATATTTACCTCACTTAGTTGGAGGAGGTAGATAGCTTTATCTTCAAAGAAATAAAACCACTCTCCTCCTCATTATTATTTTATGAGAACCAGGAGAAGAAAACTTATTGGAGGAATATAACGGAATGGGCGAAGTGACGACCCATTCAGACCTACAGAAACTTTGGAATTTGGTATTCATTTAGTGGGCAGATTTCCACTTCACAAGCACAACTGACTTGCATTCTTCTTAGGGGTCTTGAAATTGGCCAATTGTTTCAAAACGGACCATGAAGTCTGAACTACCCTTCAGTCCCTACTGAGGTACCTTCCTGTTGATTTAAAGCGCAACAGGGCATTTTTGGGGAGGCCTATGTTGTGCCTCTGGTCATGCTGTACCTGTTCTGCAGGAAATTAGATGACTTCAGCATCCCAGGCTTTCACACTGGTACCTCTTGTAAGCACTACGTACGTCAAATTTTAAAATGATAAAGAATTCACTACTTATTTCTGAAGCAACCAAAGATATTTTCATCTGAAGTTCCTTTTAGAAAGGTACCGTCCTTTCCTTGCTGCAAATACACCAACTCTCACAGTGTTTTGTCCCTCCTTACTTTCTGTGAGCAGTTACCTTGCTTTGTTCAGCTCCTGCTCCTTTCACTAGCGACCCCACCTAGTAACTATCCTCTCAAAGCTCCAGGAATTTCGCCTCAGGTTCTACCCCCTCAATCAGTTTGTGTCACTCTGAACTTGCCCACAGGGGCTCTCTCCTCCCTGCTTTACAACAGGCAGCAATGACCATAAACAAGCAAATAACGCACCTTTCTAACCTAGTGATTTTTAAAAGGAATACTGCTATTATAACCACAAACATAAATATTCGAAGGCACATTCCCAACTGAAAAACTCAAGTCTGCTTCTGCCACAAATATTAAACAAAAAATTTTGCAGGGTATAAATTAGAAATGGAAACATTTTCAGTTTCCCATCAAATTATCCGGAAAGTCAAATGCTAGCTGGAAGCCCTTTCAATGAATAAAAGAAATATCTAAATTTGAATTTTAAAGACAAATTGCAGTACGTGCTGTTTGAATGGTGCTCTGTTACAAAATGAATTAAAAAAAGAAGTGACAGTGCCCCAGCCAAGCCTTCTTTTGCTCCAAGTATTTACAAGGCCAGGCAAAAGTCTTACAGAGGGCTGGTAATATATTAATGATCAAGTATCTTTTCAAAAGGTCAATCTGAAAGATCAGAATTTGAGATGTTAGTATTCTGCAAGACATATCACAAGCATCATATTTATTGCATGGTATAGGATTATGCCTTAAAATAGAAATAATTAGTATTTTATAATTAGTTGTGCAAAATTCAGAGGTAAGAATCAGCAAAGAATCAGTAAATACTTTAAGTCCCATGATACCTTACAAAAACTGTTTTCTTTTTAATTATAGCTCTCAATTCTTCATAACCAGAAAAATCAGGTTTCTTCAGCTATTGTGTTTAATTTCCATCACTATTTCCAGAAAAAGGCTGACAGTGACATAACGAAAAACTTAAAAATGAATAAATAAATCCAACATTCTGCAGGTGAAGCAGAATGCAGATACTTTGATTCTGCAGTGACTTTTCTTCTGGAAGCAATCTTCTGAACAATAGAAAAACTATGACTCTGAAAACATGGTAATTCTGATCTAAATTATTTAAACATATGAATGAAATCTTATCTTCCCTGAGGATGACTTGTAGTAACATTTAACGCCAGAAGAGGGAAGCAAAGCCCATTTAAAGTAAAGCATTAACAGGCTGCCTTCACACTAAAACCTTTGTGTATTACTTTCCTATCACATGCTCCATTCTGTGCCCAAAACTAACAGGGTAACTGTCACTAACCACATAGGTCTAATTAGTATGAATAATCATGAAATTGCACATGTGAATCAGGAATTATTTAAGGATAGTGTTTTAAAAGCAGCTTCTGTGTCATAATGAGATAAAAGTAACAATCACTGGATAAAGAAATTTGCTGGCCTTTCGCAGATAGGCGAAGTGTATTTAATAGAACCGCATGTACAGACTTCACACAAGAGTCTCAAGCCTTTCTTCAATTGCATTTGGGAACTATCCCTTTTTAAAGCTTGCAAGAAAGTTATGCTGCAACTGGGAGACTCCTGTTTAGCCTGTGAAACTATTTAAATTGATCACACTGTAAGAATGGGGCTGTCCATTGCGCCTAGAACTGCTTTTACCACTTCAAAACCACGCATGAAAGCTTAAGCTTCTGTAAGGCTGGATCATAAAAGACAACAGTGACTTGATGGGTCCTTAGCTTTTTTACTGAGGCAAACTTTTTTACAGCAGCAGTAAGATAATCAGTGATAATTTAGCAGATTAAATATAATAAAGCCCCCAAGAAAAACACATTGTCATAGGTACTTATTACATACAGATATACTCCGGTGTATCACAACAGACTATCTTCTTAAATATTATATTCCCCTGAAATCCTCAGTCCGAACACATTACAGCATTATCATGGACATGAAGGACATCCTCCTCCCTTTTGAAAACTTTTACTGCTTCTACAACTGCAGCTTTTAAAATCCTCCTGGGATTTTACAGCCGACCACCTGAGCTGTGCTCCTCGAGATCTCAGAAAGTTTTTACAGATTCTGATTCCAAACAAGAGAAGTAACACACTGGACCTTATAAATGCTTAGGGCAAACAATTCATAGCCTCTTGCTTTATTCAGGAAAGTACTTTATTCAGTAAAGCGCCTAGTCTAAACTGAGTTTTAGAAAAGGGTCAAGGTTTAAAAGAGTGCTATCAGGCATCAGTAAAATCACACGATTACAAACCACTGCAGAGCAGAGAGCAGCTTCTCTAGGGACTGAAGAGCAGAATGATCCAAGTTAGCACTTCTGATCTCACAGAAGGGAATCTCCGATGCACTGGATAGCACTAAACTGCTTTGCAGTTTAACTCAACCTGACGCCCTGTGGCTCGTCCGTGGGGAAGAGCGAGCGCAGAGGTGCAAAGGGGATACAGGCCGTCTACGGAGTCTTAGAGCACATGGGATTACCAACTCCTCAACTTGGATAAAGGATGTTCTTAACATAAAGGAGAACATTGCAAAAATTAAAAACCATATCAAGCCAAATTAATTTTTATAGCATTAGTCTGTTAGTACTTATTACTGAAGTATTTGTTCAGGACTTTCAGACGTAAAATAAATTTACTACAAAACAACTCTTGTTTAAGTCCAGTTAGCAACCCTATTTTCTAGCAAAATATATAAAGGCAGTGTTAAACCATCAATTTCTACAAAAATGTTTGCACATTGGTAGAAAAACAGCTCCATCTTATCCTCAGCTAGAATGAGCATTTCATCTTCACAAGGAAAAAAGGGCTGTACAGAGGCATACGTGTGTGTGTGTATATACATCATATATGCATGCACACACACGTATATAGACACGTATGTATAAAATGAATTAACTCTAGTGCTTGTTATGCCTGGTTTACAGAAGTCCTACAGAGTAGGTACACAGCAGAGGCAACACAAGGTTCCCCGCACTGCCTTGCCAAGGGACCTTGACACTCCCACTCAGAATGACCAATTCTCAAGATAAAACAGCTTCAGCTTGAATTAACGAGCTTTGCTTGGAAAGCACAGACAGAAAATAATTACCTCCCAAAAGCCCAGATTTTAAAATAATATTGTAGAACAAACACTTAGAATGCTGCAATGTCCCATTCAACAAAATGAAGGCACTACCAATCTCAAAATAATTTTTATAGCACAGAATATTATTATTATTATTATTTTTATCCCTGGGAATGAAAGGGTAGTTCAAATTCATGACCTGGCTGCTCTAACTGCTTCAGTAAAGGAGCAGTTTCAAACTGACAAATCCCTTCAGGAAGGGGAAAACTGACACCAGGACGTAATTAGTGCATTCCTACTTCAGGATGTTGCAGAAAACTTTGTGAAAATATATTAAAAACAGTAAAATATCATGACTTTCTTGTAGAAGGGAAATTAGTCTTTTAAGATACAATTTGCAGCAGTGTCTGACAAAGGGGTTATAAAACCATGCACCCTTCCCTAGTGCTGGGGCTACACTTGGGGGGCTGGAACAGGAGCAGCCAAGTTTGATGCCCATTTTAAAACGGGAGCTAAACGTAGCTGAACCTGTTGATACAAGCAGAAATAAGAATAACAGCTTTGAAGGCGGAGGGAAAGCTGCATTTGACAGGCATTATCCGAACACCAATGGAGACTGCACGCAGACATGAACTTTGAAGTGCTGTTCTACTCTGAAAAGTGACTATACGAAGAATCAAACCGTCCTTAAATTTTACTCCATGTTTGTGTTCACTTGTATATTATATGGTAAGAAAGTCTGGCCTTTTCTATTTCTTTTATCCGAAAAAACTCAAAAAACTCCTAGCAGTGGTTTATGAAAGCATCAGAATAAATTTATTAGAACATATGATTAATCACAGAAACACGTTCTTCAAAATCTGAGTGCACAATTACACATCACTGTACAAAGATATAAAAGGCCAGAGTGTGGGAGATGTCAAAAAAATGCCAGACTTTTGTGAAGGCCAAAATAAGAGGAGCTTCGATTTGGAGGAGTAGCCATAAATTTAGCAGTAACTGGATCTTGCTGTGGAAGATCGAAGGCAGTCGGCACTGAAGCCAACAGTCTTGTGTCATTTTTCAGAGTACAACTGTCCATTCTGCCCTTTCAGAAGAAGGTTGTAAACTATTTTGCTTAGTTCTGCCAAATGGCCTAGAATAGATTAAAAGTAGTATTTAACAATTTCTGCTGATGGGGTAGTCCTTTATACTGATCACGGCTTACTTTCTCAAGATTGGAAAGCCTTTTATTTAGCATTTACCCAAATGTAATGCAATCCATATTTTTTTTTCTTTTTTTAAATAAGGAGATAATGCCTTCCAAAAATATTGTTTAGATATAGTTTTCAATAATACGAAAACTATTATGAAAGTATTTTAAAAAGAAAGAAAGAAAAAAAAATTTCCATGATAACCCCATTGTCAGATGTTTAGAACTTTCTCAAAAACCTCCATTTGGGCTGAAACTTTCCATGCTT
The DNA here is from genome assembly GCF_059628265.1 of Tinamus guttatus. Lineage (NCBI taxonomy): Eukaryota > Metazoa > Chordata > Aves > Tinamiformes > Tinamidae > Tinamus > Tinamus guttatus. The sequence goes on along the minus strand of NW_028288599.1, from coordinate 608,216 downwards.
GGTCTCAGCCCAAAGGTGCACTTTGTAGACCTGAAAAAGGAAAAAAGGTAAGTAAAAAAAAATAAAGCGTGCTGAAACATCCCCTTGCCCAGTTTTACTTTGGGTGTTCAGCACATAACCATGACAGGGATACTGAACTGTAAAGATAATATATGTATATTACTTAACATTGCTATATACATCACTCATTTTTCATTAAAAAAGCGTATTTAGTTGGGATTTTTTTTTCTGTTTTATGCGTAGTAAACAGAAATATGGGGGATTAGGTTGCCTATTACATGCACAGACTGTGCTCTGAAAAAGTTACTGAAGCAACAGGCAACTCAATCTCAATTACATCTGGTTTCATTGCGTAACTTTCACATCCAAATTTAAGAACCATATTTTTTTTTTTTCAGTGAAAAAGAAAAGTTTATCAAGTAACCTCAGGTTAGAGGCATTCTCCTCTAAAAATGGTAGGCTGTGATGTGATTTCTTCAGCTTTTTTTTGTTTTAAAAAGATTGAGCTACCATATCATCCAACAGGTTCAAAAATGTGTAAAATATTGCTACCAATATGCATTAAAAACACATCTGATAAGAGAGCCACCACTGACAAAGCCATTGCTACTACTTTCATAAATGCATTTTGTTTTCTCCCACCACCCTGGTGGTTAATTCTCATCATCCTGGCAAAGCATCTGGGCCATAAGACCGTGGGTTTACTGATTCAAAAATCCTTCTCCAATATACAATACTGAGAGCTTTGCTCACTTTTCTACGTCTATCACAGCGAAGGGCAGTAGCAAAAGTCACTCTGCTGTTAAATAATATTTCATCTTACATTACCTTAATAAAAGTGGTAATACGCTGAAGTACAAACAAAAATAATGTACCTTTGCTTGTCATGTAACAAAGTAACACAGCACAAGGGAGCAGCAAGTCTTACTGGGCTCTCTATGGGGCCGCCCTCAGCCCGATACTGCCACGTGCTGCGTGCCCTCCACTGTCAAACAAGGAGAACCGGAACTGGCCCACTTGCTCACAAAACTGTTCAACAGCAAAGGTAATGTGACATCTCTTATGCAACACATATTTTACACATAGAAATACATACACACATACAAACAAAAAGTGATTTTTTTTTCTTTTTTTTCTTTTCTTTTTTTTTTTTTTTTTTTTTTTTACCTAAATGCAAACTGGATGAGGATCCATGTGATGAAAGTGATGGCGGTGGCGTAAGTGAATGTCCTGGAGTTTGGCTTGGCAGAGGCATGCCTATTGGACTTGGAGAGGAGGAAAATCCCAGACTATTGTAAAATGGCTGCCCTATGGGTGCTAGGCTGCTACTAGATCTTTTGTACAAGTCAGAGCTAGTAGATAGAGACTCTCTCCTTGTGGCACTACTACTTGCAGGACTGCCAACTGAAGAAGAAATAAAAAGACCCTAATTACACACAGTGTCAACTGAATAAAACCTATTCCCAACCACTGCTGGGCAATAACAGATGCGATCACAATAACTACAGCAATCGTTATGACAAAGACAATTACTGTGGTAACCACACATGCTTTTAAGTAAATCTAGGTGGGTATAAACATATCACTAATAAGTGATTTAATCAATGTCCGTGTCTTTCAACAATTCACTCTAGACTCTCACTGAAATACGGTTGTACTCGGTTGTAACAGTCTGACTTCAGGCTTTGGGACAAGCAGGAATTTTATGAAATTACAGATTACACTGTAACTTTATATAATAAATTGTTCAAAACATATTCCCACTAAACTCTTCAAGAAAAGAGTTTTTCAACAGAAATTATTAGTCAGGCAGGGATACGTGATTTTAGATAAAAGGCTAGAGACAACATATATATATATACACATGGTTTAAGAGTTCAGAAAATTATCTATGTTCAGCTGTTTCTGAACTTCTTCCTGTTTGTATATCCCTCACCTGTAGAAAAAAACGACTGCTTAAAATTCTCTGATAATTATGGTTTTCAAAGAAGTGTTTGGAAATATGTTATAAAGTGAGAGTAGCATAAGAGGAGGATGAAGAGCAGAGTAGAACAAGGAAAATTAAGGTGAAAAACTAGAAATGCAACTTTACTAATAGAAGTATTTCTGAAAAAACAAATTAAAGACTAAAAGCTTAAACTAACAGAGTATTAGTGAAGGACTGGTTATCCTGCACAGCATCATTCAGCAGGGCGATGAACAGTCTAGGATAAATCAGGAGAACAACAAAGTTTTAGAAATGTTACATTCTAGTATCTGTTGCATACTAGTGAAATATTAAACTAGACTGCCCATTTTATCACTGGAACATTTTGTTATACTCAAACACAAGAGAGATTATGGGTATTTTGATAATATAAAGCTTCTTTTTAAGAAGAATTTGGCAATTTGATTTCTGCTTCAACTTAAAAAGGAAAAGGTAAAAGTCATACTTCCATAACCCTTCACAGGTGCCTTTACAGCAGACGGCACAGCCTGATATAAAGGTTGCCTCTTACTTCCCATTTTAAGAACCTAGTTTGTTTTCTCATAACATCAGCAACTTGACTAACATCTCTCATGGCAGACACCTGCTCAGGACATGTTTTTGGAAAAACAAGTTCAGCCAAAACAGTACAGCCATTTCACAGACCCGGCAAGGAAAGGGGCCTTACCCTTACCAAAATAAGCAAGAAACATATTATTTGAGAGATTAATGCTGTCATGTACTCGGAACACTGTAGTAGCAACAGGGGACACCTTTATTTCAGGTCCTCTCTTGGTGTCTATTTGTTTGAGCTAGAAATCATAGCAAAATAACCATATATGAAAATTCAGCAGATATCTGCTATAGATTGACAGCTGGAAACTCTGTCACTTCTGACCAAACACGGCATGTCTGAGATGGCTGAAAAAGCTTTTCCTGCAACTGCACTTCTAGGCTTACATGTGTTATTCCAAAAGTGGACTGTAAAACTGCTGCCTGAGATCCTATCTTGTGATCTGGGTATCGTGATGTACCAGGCAGCGTGGCAAGGAAGCTATTCTGCTGTGAATGCAGAGGGCACGAAAGCCAAACACAAGAAATAGACCAAAAAAGGAAACCAGAGCCAAGTGGAGAGTAAAGTCAGACAAAGGAGCCAACGAGGAGACTGCAAGAGAACTAGCAAGAAATTTCAAAACCAGTGGGACTGAGGATGAAATAGAGCGAGCTGATGAAAAGCTAGAGAGGGTGTATGCAGCAGTGGGGCAAAGACACCAGGACAGCAAGCTGATGATGGTAGTATCACACAGAATAAACCAGAAATGGAAACAAACTGGGGGCAGGTGAGGATCGGCGGGAAGGAGATGGATGTTGCCTGGACCCGGGAAGGAAGATGTACTAGAGGAGAAGCCAGCAGGGAAGATACTGAACTAACTAGGCAAAGAGATTAAGAAGTAAGAGCAGCAAATTAAGGCAATAGTTAAAGAAAGTCTCACCATTTGGACTAGTTTTAAAGGTTCTGGCTCGGCTGATGAACCACATGAACATTAGTTAATACGACTGCTGGATGGTTATTTTTCCAGCTAATTTGAGCTAAAAAATTAGCTTTCTTTAAGGTTTCTTATGCAACTGAATTTCTGCAGCTTAACAAGTTACCATGAACCAGCTGATCTGCATTTCACTAAGCTCACTATAAAAAAGAAAAGCCACAGAAGGTAATTGAATTACCTTATCCCTCTTCACCATTTTCTAAGCTAATGCAATTGCTTTGCATTTATCACAAGCCAAAAGATGGTTTGCAAAGCTGTTGTAGTTCATCTAATTCTCAGTTACCTGTTAAGCTGCAGTAACCTATCATGTAGCTAAAGCTTTAAGCAGTGTGTGTAACTTCATAATAAGATAGCAGCGGACTGTAAACTGCAGTCATTTATACTGCGCATTTACCTGCTTCTGTTTCCTACTGCGTTGTTCATCCTTTAAGTTAGAACACGCCAGCATTTGCCTTTTTTTGCAAAGCTACTTTTTGTTCCCCTGCAGCAACTGAAAGCATTAGCAGTTTTTAGGGGCAAGATCTCTACTTCCATCTGTCAGTCTTCATAGATGTATTTTAATTGAAATTCAACCCTTATACCATACTGAGGAGAGTCATAAAGAAGCTGGAACTGTGCCAAATCAAAAATATTTTTAATTTGCCTCAGTGTGCATTAACATCATTTTGTAAGTACTCATCTGTGTAGAGCAGTTCATATATATGTACAGTTCACAAGCTTACTCCTTTTTTAAAATCAGGAAGCATTTTTTTAAGTGGCTATTTTGGTAAGTACAATTTATACTTGGCAGAAGGGCACTTTCAATATACTTGTACTCCAATAATACTACTAAAAATACTTTAGGTTTAGATAGCACCTTTCATCAGCACTTCTCAAACTGCAAAAGCACAGGCTTCCTGCTTCCCTGTGGAAACTACCATGCTAATTATATCACCTAGGATCCTACTGCACCATTTCAGCACTTTCTGTCTATGCTGAGGGCTTTGGGCAAAGCTCTGGATCTAACCTTTAGGTATATGAAAAAGACTTCATTTCCTGACTTTCAAGAGTGCCAGAAGGGACTAATCTGCTCCCTGGTAAGTAGATACGCAACTAAAATTTAAATTTCTGGATTTCTCTTGATAATTCTGAATAGGGGCTATATGTTTTAGAAGTTCTCTGGAGACTTGAATAGGTGCATGGATAATTACGGTGACTATCTGTCAATGAAATGAAACTGTATCTAGAGCAGAACAGCTGCTGACAGCTCATGAAGAGCCTTAGAAGCAGTTCAGGACAAATCTATATTACAAAATGCAGCACCCTGAAAGCACAGTTATTTTGTATATAAGATTTATCTGCTGCCATAATACCAGAAATTATTAGGAATCTCTAGTTGAGCAGCTGCTACATTTTTAATTGTGTTTAAAATCTCCTTATCCACTCTAAACATGGATATTAGAAGATCAGCATAAAACTTGGTTTAAACTTCCTTGCCTTATTTTTTGCTAAAGCAAACCATTTTGCAGATTTTGTGAAAAACAGTACTGAAAACTCTCTTTGATGCTATGCAGTTTATCTGATGCCACTATGTACATCCACTTAGCTACCAAGTGGAAGGTATTTAACACTGAAGGGCTTTTTTTTTTCTCTTCTGTCTCATTTTCTAAGCTGTTTTGTAATAACCTCCACTTAAGTATTTTCCCCTCAATGTTTATTTCCTGTGGGGCATTTTACTTTAAAGAGAATACCGGTACAGTACATAACATTTCCCCCCATTTCTATCCTTCTGCAAGATGCATAAGATTGTAAATACGCTCCACTGATCCTATTTCAAAAAAAACAAAAACAAATTAATAAGCAATTCAGTGCTGACACTTAGGAATTAATAGTCAATATTCTTCATAAAAGATATTTCACTTCCCTTACTAACCCTTGACGTGCAATACAGCAAAACCTACCTTGTGCGACTAGGAAATAACATTTTAAAAAAATATTCTGCTGTAAACCAAAGACACGATGGCCACATATATATATTTAAATACAGGTTGACAAAATTTGGGAGCATCTACTGAAATAATTTAATGGCCCCCAAACTAGTTATGCTTAGGTATTTCAAGACTAAGCCTATTAAAATCAACAAGCACAATTTTTGGATATTAAGTCTGTGCAGGTTCACAGCTTGTCTTTTAAAAAATATAAAAGAAAAACTACAATACTCTATGGTTTTTTTTTTGGTTACATATTACTTAACTTCTTAAAAAAATATTCTGTAAGTTTTCCTGATATGAAAACAAAACAGAAACATGCATGTATCAAAAGTAATCAACTGTTATTTTAACATAAAATGCCTGAAAATAAATAGATAATTAAGAAAAGCTTATTAATAAATAAATAAATGTCCTGCAGCAAAGTACAGTGCTCAGTATGGAAAAATACTTTGGAGATATTTACAACAACAGTTTTTTTTTTTTTTTTTTTTTTTTTTTTTAAGAGTCTTTGATACCAAGGCCAAATGAATTTAAAAAGCCTTTGGTTCTTCCCCCTATATAGTTGAAAACTTGTTTTCACATTCTTTTTGGCAAAGTTTACATCTATAGTGCTTCTGGATACAGACACATTTTTCTCAGGAGTTCCTCACTACGTTAGTAACCTACCTGAGGAGCCAAATCCGCCGAGCGCAGAGCCGATAGCTGCTCCTAGAGAGCTGCTACTTCCAAAGCCAAGAGAGGTGCTTCCTGGTTGGCCAGGGCCATGGGAAAAGAGGGAACTGCTCTGGGAGTTATTGGTCAAAGAGTTACTGCCATAGAATGAATTGGACTGCAGGCTGCTGTTTGTTTGCTGCTGCTGCTGCTGGGGCTGGGCGCCCAGGGGCCGGAAGAGGCCGTTCGTGGCTCCCGCGAGGTTGTTGGCCGTTCCTCCAGCTGAGGCAGCTGCAGCTGCAAGACACACGGTGGCCGTCATCACGTCTGCTCGCACACACCCCGGCCCCAAAACGACTGCTCGGCTCTAAATCTTATATTCATGAATCCCTCAAACGAGTAGAAAAGCATATATTAAAGCACTAAAAGGGATTTTGTAATACTACGCAGTCTTAGTTACCCAAGAGAAAAAAAATGAAGACAAAATATGTCGTGGAATGATCAAGGCTATAGAATAGTTGATGCCATTGAGAGAATTTTCAGTGGAAACATAATATCAAAGCACAGTTCAAAAAGTTCTCTGTTTTCAGAGTTGTGATAGCAGAGAGGCAGATAATATTTGTTAAGTTATCTTCATCTACTAATGGCAAAAGTGAGTTCTGGATAGAGAAAAAAAACATATAGATTAACTAAAAAATCTAATTTTCTGATTAGTGCCAGACCCTATAACTAAAAGAAAAAAAACTTGTTATATCTTGTTCTCCTGTTCTGCCATCTATGCTGTATTTCACCCTAACCATACTTCCAATGCGAAAATACTTGAGAAATACATGAGAAAATCCCAGCAAGGCTTCAGAGCACTCCACCATCTTCTGCCAGCTGGAGCAACGAAATGATGCTTCCTAAAGGACACCGTTTGGGGACTGATGGGAAGTGCACATACATCCACAGGGAGAAGAATGGGGAAAACATCAATATCTGACAAGCAACAGCATTTGTAGAAACATGCCTCTGTGTGTAGGGAAGCAGGGGGACAGTAAGCCTGAATTAAAAAAAAAAAAAAAAAAAGAAAGCTCCATCTTTGAAAATCAGAGAAAGGCAGGCAAGAGAATAAGAATGATGAATGGTATATCCTTCAAAACTGGAAATCTTCACAGGATGAACAAAAACACCTATGAATAAGATGTTATTCAGCTAAGCCTAGCGTTAAGATTCAACACAAAAGTGGGCAATTCTCCATGAAAGGTCGAACACTTACCTGCTTGTGCTGCTGCAGAGCTGATTATGACAGGAGTTGAGGCCACCAACCTGACTGGTGCTCCAAGGCCAGTTCTTGCTCCAGGGCCTACGACTAAGGCACCAGTCTGATCGTAATAGGCAGTGGGAGCTAGTACTTGATAGCCTGCACAACACAAAACACAGTAGTTGGTGGCACAAACATTATGGAGGAGCCAGCATTCCTTCTCTTCCTGAAATATTATGGCAATCAGTTACTAGACAGAAAAAAAAAAAAAAAAAAAAAACATTTCTGCCACAATGCCTTAGAATGTCAACTAATCAAAAAGGAAAACTAACGCTTAATCAAAAGGAAAAACTAGCAAAAATCTTAGTGTAGTCTTACAAAGTCTTGTTTAGAAATGCCTCAGTTTATTTTTTTTAGACCTAGAAAAACAACTAAATTTTGAAATCTAATTTCCAATGCCAAAATTTAAAAGAAAAAGGAAACACAATTGGTTGTATCTAGATTAACAAATTAGTTTAATCTCCCAATTTAAAGTATTTTACATTTATTCGCTTATATGCCTTTGTATATGAAATAACGGTTGAAATCTATATAAATTTTTAAAGGGTTGAATTAAATGCAAGTTTGGCAATGCCGCATATTCTCTGGCTAAACTGCATTTAAAATCCATCTACAAAGGGATGTTAATGAGGTGCTCTCTGTGTCTACACAGTGTAGTGTGTAGTGTGCTGTGTCTACATAGCAATGCTTGGAACAAACAAACAAACAAAAAAAGGAGATCTGGTCCCAGTCAGTTGCACAGAAAGCAGATTGCAATTCAAGAATAATTTCCATCAATT